>NC_134356.1:325139861-325439861 GCF_048569485.1 Anomaloglossus baeobatrachus | reverse complement strand
TTTTCACAGTTTATGGACCAATGGTGTACTGTAACAATGTGAATGCCCTCTTTGAAGTACTGAATCATATATGATTTATTTTCCTGAGGAAGGAGACGGAGATGTCTCTGAAACGCGTAGAATTATGAAATAAAGGAAATCTTTTTCATCTACAACATCAGTGGTTTTTAGCGCGGCATTTAAACCGGTTTTCTCTTTACCTGACCTATATTTTACATCGTGATTTGGGACAGAGAAACATCTATGCTCCAGGTAGAGACAATGTTCAGCATAATCCTTTAGTTGCTCCAACAAAAAAATCTATCTTCTTCCACTACATATAATATTGGGATTACTTAAATACTTTGTAAAAACCATCGCAAAGACAGATTCACAAGGGTTCCAGTACATTTCACAGAAATTCTCCAGCATTTCACCAGCAAAAGTGATGGAAGGGTTATTTGTTGGTCCTCAGATCAGAGAACTTATGAGAGATGATGTGTTTGAAGGAACTTTAAATGATAAGAAATTGAGATCTTGAAAATCTTCAAGTGTATCTGTGAAAACGTCTTGGGAAAAACTAAATCTCCAGAATATGTTGAAGGTGTTGAGGAACTGCTAAATGCACACCAGTGTCTTGGATGTTGCATGTGTTTGAAAATGCACTTTTTGCATTCACATTTAAATTCCTTCCACCCAAATCTTGGGGATGTAAGCGATGAACAAGGCGAGTGGTTTCACCAGTACATTAAAGTAATGGCACACCGCTTCCAGGGTTTTTAGAATGACTCAATGAGGGCAGACTACTGTTGGATGTTATATAAGGACAACACTGAAAAATCGTATCAACGACAGTCAGGGTCAGATTAAGGTTGGTGGGGGCCCCTAGACGTAAAATCTGGTGGGGGCCCAATAACGTTAACATTTTTAGCCATAACAATAGAGTGCAAACTGTAGAAGTTAGATATAAATCCAATGAGCATGTATCTTATCCTGTTCTGCCACATTCAGATTTACAATACTAAAATACAGATACAGTCCAAAATAACTCACAGCCGTCACTTATACACAGAAAGTAGAGTTACATATTTTTATTGATCCCAATGTTAAGACAGCCAAGGAATAGTAAAAATGCAGAAAGGCAAAGTTTTCACTGGCAGCAATGGTTGCTAAAAATAACAATGTGCTCTCTATTGCATTATCTCCGGAGAAGTATATAACAGCTGATGTTTGTACACGGTATACCATATACAGTATCAGAGGTGGATCTAGGTTTTCCTGCCAACGGGGTAAGAGTTCAGTTTGGCACCCCCTCCTATACACGGATTATGCGGTTTGAGTAGTTATCATGTGAGCGCTCATATGCCATTTTCACACTTAGACAGTGCCGATGAGCTGCTCTTCCTAATTCTCTCATTATTTAGTGAAATACTACAGCCCATAAAGAGAAGCAGGAAGAGAAGCTAATTGTGAATGGAAGTATGAAAATGACCTGCAAGCGGTCATGTGGCGACTTCTGGAATTGGCAAGCAGAGCTGAATCCTTACATTGAGTATATTACAGGTTGTTAGGATTGGGCATGCTATGGAGCTTAATTTTATTATTAAAGAGGATGTCCAGGTCTACAATGAAAATTTGCAGTTATTCCATATGACTGCAGACTTCTGAATTCTCACAGCTTGCGGCCTAAACGCTGTCATGATTTTCCCATGCCATGAGCAATTAGTCACAGGACCGCAAGTATGTGATTTACCTACTTCCAGCCACATTCAAATTAGACGTGTGCAGCTTCACTCAATATAAGTGAATTGTGATTATACTTGTGGTTTCGTGCCCTCAAGCTCTCACTGCTGGCATCGGAGAGTCCTGACAGTGTGCAGTGTGAACACTGAGGATTCAGAAGTCAGCAGTCACAGAGACTTTCATCACAAACCTGGACAGCCCCTTTAATGCTACTAACATAAATACTAATGTAGAAACCCTTGTGGTCATGTAATTTTTTTAAATTATGGATTGCTACATGTGTACAGGATCAGAATCAGTAAAAGGTATATAAATATTTCACCAGAACCACCAGCAGTACCGAAATAAATCACTAGCACCCTCATCAGTATAGGAATATATCATTAGAACCACCAATACATGACTACAGCACCAAGTTTACTACAACAATATATTTTAATGTGATATCCTTATATACATTTGTATCACATGAATTAACAACTCCCAGTATGTCCTTAATAATTGTAAGAAAATGCTGGGAGTTATCAGTATTTATCAGACTTTGGACCGTACAGGAACCACAGTACTGATGAGAAGCATTGAGTATCACAAATAAACATTTACCTCCAGGTACCTTGTAGGTGATATCTTCTCTGATTGGAGTAATTTTATTCTTTCTTCTCCATCTTGTCCAGATGTCATGATGACGTTTCACATCCACAGCTCATCTCTGCAGACTTCCTGGGTCTTCTGCAGCACATCTCGACATTATGCCCTTTAAAAATAGCAGAATGATTATAATGCTGCTAAATAAAAATATATGACCTATGCTGTGTGCCTGAGTAAATAATTGCCCCTCACTGTGCTCCCTGCACAAAAATAACCCACACAATGTCCCTTTTATGGTACATGGCCTCTTTCAGTACTGGACCCCCTCTTCACCCAGTCCTCTACATTGTGTCCCCACTATACTTCCAAATGTCTATACTGTGTCCCCTCCTCACACTTCCCCTCCTGAGCTGTACCCTCACAATGTACCCCATGCTGTTCTTTCTCTATACTGCCCTCACCCTCAGTACCAAAATCACTATACTGCACCTCAGTCTCACTTTTGCATTTCTCAGCTTGCAGTGACCTCCATACTGTGCCCTCACACTGATCACCATGCTGTCTCTTCTCTATACTGCACCTCAGTCTCACATTCCCCCTCCTCAGTATACAGTGCCCTCCATACTGTGCCCTCACACTAGCCACCATTCTGCCTCTTCTCTGTACTGCCTAGCTCCTTCACTATCCAGTCACTATACTGTACCCCAGTCTCACTTTCCCCCTCCTCAGCACACTGTGCCCTAACACTAGCCACCATGCTGCCCTTTCTCTATACTGCCTACCTCCTTCACTATACTGCACCTTAGTCTCACATTCCACCTCCTCAGCATACTGTGCCCTCATACTGGCCACCATTCTGCCCATCTCCTTCACTATCCAGTCACTATACTGCACCTGCATTTCACATTCCCCCTCTTGAGCATACTGTGTCTCCATACTGTGCCCTCACACTGGCCACCATGCTGCCCCTTCTCTATACTGCCTACCTCCTTCACTATCCAGTCACTATAATGTATCTCCATCTCACATTCCCCCTCCAGAGCATACTGTGCCTCCATACTGTGCCCTCACACTGGCAACCATGCTGCCCCTTCTCTATACTGCCTATCTCTTCACTATCCAGTCACTATACTGTACCTCCATCTCACATTCCCCCTACTCAGCATATTGTGCCTTCATACTGTGACCTCACTCTGGCCACCATGCTGCCCCATCTCCTCCACTAACCAGTCACTTTCTATACTGCTTACCCCCCACACTACCCAGTCTCTATACTATGTCCCCTCACACTTTTCTCCACCAATACTGCCCCCTCACACTTTTCTTTCCCAATAGTGTCTACTTACAATATTCTCCCACGATACTACTGTCTCAAACTTTCCAATGGTGCCCCCCTGATTGCTGTGCAGGGGCAAATGTACCGCCTGCCCCCCAAAGGTACTCCCCTGTACAGGAGAATACATGACTGGTACACAATATACTGTGATACAGACACCAGATGTTATACAATATACACATTATTATTATTATTATTATATATACCATCTGATGTGTGTACACAGTATATCACAGTACTCTGTACAATGGATGTGGTATACCATGTACACAGATATACAATGTCAAGCTCTGATCACACCTGGACCTACAGGACCTTACATATTCTGTATGTAATATGGGCCATATAGTGTAATCTGTGCTGCAGGCTCAGATGTAGAGTTGAGCGCGGTTCGTGGTTCGTGGTTCTCCAGTTCTCGGCTCGAGTGATTTTGGGGCCTGTTCTAGATCGAACTAGAACTCGAGCTTTTTGCAAAAGCTCGATAGTTCTAGAAACGTTCGAGAACGGTTCTAGCAGCAAAAAACCAGCTAAATCATAGCTTGGTTTCTGCTGTAATAGTGTAAGTCACTCTGTGAATCACACTATTATGACATTTCAGTGTATAGTGTGCGTGAACAGCGCCTTCAGATCACTGCTGTTTCTATAATGGCGATCGCCATTTTTTTTTTTTTTTCTTGTCTTCCTTCCCTAAGCGCGCGCGTCTTGTGGGGCGGGCCAGCATGTCAGCCAATCCCAGACACACACACAGCTAAGTAGACTTTGAGCCAGAGAAGCAACGGCATGTGTGATAGGATGTCCATGTCACATGTCCCTGCATTATAAAACCGGACATTTTCTTCCAGGACGCCATTATCTGCCTTCTGCGTCTTTGGTGTCAGACATCACTGTCGCAGCTCCGTCCTCCTGAGTCCTATCGCCGATACAGCTGTATGCGCTGCATACACAGCGTTAGACAGCTTAGGGAGAGCACTTTATAGCAGTCCTTTTAAGGGCTCAAACCGGCAGGGTCAGAGAGCCATAGGTGACAGGTCCTGCAAACAGCAACAGCGTCTGTGTAGCCAAGGTCAGGGATTTCCTCCCTGCATTTCACCATTAGGAGGGAATAGAAAGGCAGGCTTCCATTCCTCTACCCAGAGCACCACAATCCTGCCACTGTACCCTCTTGTCCTCTGCACACTCCAACTCATTATAACTAAGCCATTATACTAGCAAACACTCAGTGTACCTAGTGGCATCCTAAACGTGGCTATTGGACTTTGCTATAGTCCCACTAGTGCAAAGACATTTGCAGAGCACGTCTGCCTGCATTGCACACTCCAACTTTTTTAAACTAAGCAATTTTACTAGCAAACACTCAGTGTACCTAGTGGCATCCTAAACGTGGCTATTGGACTTTGCTATAGTCCCACTAGTGCAAAGACATTTGCAGAGCACGTCTGCCTGCATTGCACACTCCAACTTTTTTAAACTAAGCCATTATACTAGCAAACACTCAGTGTACCTAGTGGCATCCTAAACGTGGCTATTGGACTTTGCTATAGTCCCACTAGTGCAAAGACATTTGCAGAGCACGTCTGCCTGCATTGCAGACTCCAACTCTTTTTAACTAAGCCATTATACTAGCAAACAGTCAGTGTACCTAGTGGCATCCTAAACGTGGCTATTGGACTTTGCTATAGTCCCACTAGTGCAAAGACATTTGCAGAGCACGTCTGCCTGCATTGCACACTCCAACTTTTTTAAACTAAGCCATTATACTAGCAAACACTCAGTGTACCTAGTGGCATCCTAAACGTGGCTATTGGACTTTGCTATAGTCCCACTAGTGCAAAGACATTTGCAAAGCACGTCTGCCTGCATTGCACACTCCAACTTTTTTAAACTAAGCAATTTTACTAGCAAACACTCAGTGTACCTAGTGGCATCCTAAACGTGGCTATTGGACTTTGCTATAGTCCCACTAGTGCAAAGACATTTGCAGAGCACATCTGCCTGCATTGCACACTCCAACTTTTTTAAACTCAGCCATTATACTAGCAAACACTCAGTGTACCTATTGGCATCCTAAACGTGGCTATTGTACTTTTGTCTATTCACACTATTGTAAACATATTTGCAGCACGTCTGCCTGCATTGCACACTCAAACTTTTTTAAACTCAGCCATTATACTAGAAAACACTCAGTGTACCTATTGGCATCCTAAACGTGGCTATTGTACTTTTGTCTATTCACACTATTGGAAACATATTTGCAGCACGTCTGCCTGCATTGCACACTCAAACTTTTTTAAACTCAGCCATTATACTAGCAAACACTCAGTGTACCTATTGGCATCCTAAACGTGGCTATTGTACTTTTGTCTATTCACACTATTGTAAACATATTTGCAGCACGTCTGCCTGCATTGCACACTCAAACTTTTTTAAACTCAGCCATTATACTAGCAAACACTCAGTGTACCTAGTGGCATCCTAAACGTGGCTATTGTACTTTTGTCTATTCACACTATTGTAACGATATTTGCAGCACGTCTGCCTGCATTGCACACTCAAACTTTTTTAAACTCAGCCATTATACTAGCAAACACTCAGTGTACCTATTGGCATCCTAAACGTGGCTATTGTACTTTTGTCTATTCACACTATTGTAAACATATTTGCAGCACGTCTGCCTGCATTGCACACTCAAACTTTTTTAAACTCAGCCATTATACTAGCAAACACTCAGTGTACCTATTGGCATCCTAAACGTGGCTATTGTACTTTTGTCTATTCACACTACTGCAAATCTATGTGCAGCACCTCTGCATGACAACCTCCTGCTCTGTTTTTAATAAACTATAATGATAGCACAAAATACTGCCATTTAGTGGCATCATAGAACTGGCTGTTGTATTCCATTAGTGCCCCACTGGTGACAAGCTATTTCTAGCACCTCTACATCACACCCTCATGCACATTTTGCTACGCTAATGTTATAGCAAACTCATGGAATTCATTGCTGCATTTCATAATTCGGAGGGATAGAAAGTCAGGCTTCCTTTAGCTTTTCCTTCTGTTCATAGACAGCATCTCCAAGACCAATTTCCCCTCCACGTCTAAGTGTGGAGAGGCAGCTAGTGCGCATGCGTGTGCCGATGTACCCCAGCTGCAGCATAATTACAGTGTTTCGCGTAGTGAGTATGCTCAGCCTGACTGTGTTATTCCTGACGCTAAGTCTTCTTTTCGGGATACAGCGCATGCTCCCACACTAAGTGTGAAAAGCCTCTTTGCACAGGTGCTTGCATTCCGTGCCGGGTCTAAGTCCTGTTTTGTGCCTAGACACCATGCTAAAGCTGATAGTCTTTTTTCAGAGACTGTATTTCATGCTACTGAGCATGCTCAGGCACTTCCTGCATCAGAGACTAGGTCCGGTAATGAACTCTTTGGCCCTGGCCCTGATGTGGGGGTCCCATATAGACCACAGGGCATCAGGTGTCCTCCCAAATGGCTTGCAGAGGCCCACACCTATGACTTGTCACCGCATTAATGATGGTCAGACGATGACTGGTGAGGTGTTTGGGTCATGGCAGCCATGAGGTCATCATTGAAGTTGCGTTTCCAAATAGGACGCTAGTTATGCCACTCATGACGTGTCACTCTACTTTTGTCTCCAGGAGGTGCATTGTGGTTCACCCTGGTTTGGGGCGGACCCAGGTTATAAAAGGGGCTGGAGCCAACAAGGAGGTGCGCAGTCTTCTATTATGCTCCGAAAGAGCACACCTCCATGTGTTGAACCCATTGCGGCTTTAGGCCAGAGGTAGGCAGGGATAGGGTGGTGGATGCAGGCCACCACCACAGTTGGTAACGCAGAACGGTTAAGACCAGCTCCTGTCCTACCAGTCCTGCTTGTGCAGCCCAGTGGCATTAACAGGCCTGCTGCTGCTGATGCGCCTGCTGTCCACAGGTGTGGCCCCTACGCACACGGTCAGCGTACTCAATGGCCCCTGTGTTGTTAACAGGGAGTTCCTGGGCTGGGTGGGCATGTGGACCCTGTGACGCTAACAGGGCTCACAGTCTCCAGATCCGAATGGCGTCTAACTCGGTTCAGGCTACTATTAGTTTCATAGCCACACAGCTCTGTATCCTCCACCAAACCTTCAAGTTGCCAACCTCTCCTTTTCCAACTGGGAGCACGGTGGACACTGACTGCTGATGGGGATATATACCTTTCTCTTTCTTTTCTTATTAATTTTCGTTATATAGCGGTCACAGATTATATACCACTTTATCCAAATCTGCCAGTCCCACTGTAACAGATGGTGTTTCTTCAGCAAATGTTACAGTTGCTTAACCACCAAATCCACGGACCAAAACTTTTTTTCCCTTTCCAACACACCTGTTCCCCTTTCCAACAGCATCTGTCCTTTTTCAACTCATTTTGGGATATGACCAAAAGTGCAACTGTGCAGGGACACCGTACTCAACGCCATCTCAGCACAGCAGCCATCCCTCGGTCCCTCCGATGTGGACAAGTAAAAGACCATTTCCTCCTATCCATGACAAAGCGTTGAGATTCACTCTGTGCAGCACTGGTGTTTAGTGGAAAAGTAGATCTAAGATTGCGTACCACATTCTGCAGATACTCCTGTATACGTGCGTCCATTTCTATGGCAGGAATTAGTTCGCCAAATTTTGTCTTGTACCGGGGATCTAACAGTGTGGCAACCCAGTATTCAGGATTCCTTCAAATTCATACAATCCGAGGGTCATGTAGGTAGTGCAGCAAGAAGGTGCTCATGTGTCTTGTGCATCCAGGAGGACCAAGTCCTTGGTGTGTTGGTGGCAGAGAGGTGAGAATCGTGCATCCTTCCTCTGCCCTCTCCCCACAACCTCGCACAACCGAAATGTGAGCAAGCTATCACTCATCTGCTGAGTCTTCCATGCCCATCGCCAGTTCGTCCTCCATTTCTTCATGGGCTCCTGCACTTTCATCAACACTTTTTGCTGATACTATGCACCCTTGTTATTCCCTCTCCCTCACCATGACTGCCGCATAGGTGCCGCTGACCATCTGGACCTCGTAGATCTTGTTATCCCTTCCGCATATGACTCCTCCTGTACTTCCTCCCCTTCCTCTTGTCCCAACACCTGACTCCGAATAATAATTACAGTGTGCTCCATCATGTAGATGACCAGAATTGTCACGCTGAGAATGACATTGCCAGTGCTAAACATCTTCGTCGACATTTGTGAACTGTGTAGCAGGGTGCATAGGTCCTTGATCTGACACCACTCCAGCAGCGTGATCTGCACCACCTCTTGATCAAGTTATCCCAGGCTATATGTCATACCGTATTTCAGCAGGGCTCTGCGGTGCTGCCACACACGCTGCAACATGTGCAGATTCCAATTCCTGCGTGTCGGAACATCGCATTTCCGGCGTTTAACTGCCAGACCCTTAGACTTCCGGAGTGATGAAAGTTGTTGAGCTGCTGTGTGCGCACGATGGAAGTGAGCACATAGCGAGCGTGCCCGCTGCACAAGGCCATGTAGGCCGTGATGGTGTTTTAAAAATTGCTGGAGAATTCGGTTCAACACATGAGCCATAAAAGGCACGTGTGTCACATTGCCCTGAGGATGGCCCGCAGCCAGGTTTGCATCATTGCCGCACACGGCTGTTAAGTCACCAACGGAGTCCGCTCCGTCAATTTGTACTCCGGTCGCCAGGTGACAACGTGTTCCTTTCATGAAGAGTGCTGATGATGGGAGAGTAGTCGATGCCAGCGGCGCAGGTGGACGCAGGTTATGCTCACCCACTGGGCTGCATTACCTTGACAGATGCAGAATCTCTGGCTGAATGTAGCTGGTGGGTATCTCACAGATGAAATACCATCATTCAGCTACAACCAATGGGAAGACACCACACCCTTTTTTATGCCCATCCTGTCTGCAGACCACTGCCAGACATAGCTATGAACCTCTGGTTAATTTTACCCCCAGTTCAGTTTTATGATTTTGTGTGCTTGTTACCTGACTACTTTTCCTGCTTGCTGTTTATGTACCTTGTTGGCCGATCCGCATTTCACCTCTGCTTGTTTTCTGATTAAGTCCTGCCCGTCCCATTCTGTTCCTGTTCCTCAATTAATGTTTTGACCCTGCCTGACTACTATTCTCTGTAATAGCGGTGTGACTCACATTTCCCATACATTTCAAAGTAAAACTTTGACCGCCTGATGGCATTGAGCTCTGCTGCCAGCATAGTAAGGAGGTGTGTGGTAGTCCTTGTGCGCAGTTGCAAGGAAGGGTGGCCTGACCACACAGGGTTTGCGCCAAGGTGGAGGACCCACACGAGGTTGAAGAGGCAGAAGCAGTGTATTAACTTCTACATACAGAAGAAGGATTGAAACAACTCGTGGGGACGGCAAGACTTGTACAGCAGACCCTTCTCCATCTCTCACCATAGTTTGCCAGTGCCCAGTCAGTGACATGTAATGACCCTGTCTATGCTTACTGGTCCAAGTATCTGTGTTGAAATGCACCCTGTCGCACACAGATTTTCTCAAGGAAGTGGTGATGTTGTGTGCGACATGCTGGTGTAGCGCGGGCATGCTTTTCTTGGAGAAGCAGTGGTGATTGGGCTTCTGGTACTGGGGCACAGCGACAGACATAAGGTCTGTAAAATCCTGTGTGTCCACTACGCGTAAAGGCAGCATTTCGGTAGCCAACAGCTTACAGAGGGATAGAGTCAACCACTTAGCTTTGTCATGGGTCGCAGTAAGTGGCCTTTTATTTGACCACATCTGAGGGACAGAGATCTGGCTGCTGTCTGTAGATGGTGTTGAGTAGGGTGTCCCTGGAAAAATGCAGGTTTGTGAGGAAAGTGCAGGCGGAGACATGATGTTGCCTTCATCTTGCCTTCAGATCTGTTCATCTTGTATCATTTTTAAAAAACACAGCAAGCAAGGGTTACTCCAAGCGGAGTCTACCTTTTTTCCAAAAATTGGGCACACAGACACCCCATCAGTGGCAGCACTTGTGCCCTAGTTGCAAACAGGATGTTTTGATTTGCATCAAGCACATTCAAAAATACACCATAATTAACCGTCCCCAGCATGACACCGGGGTAGGTAGATAAATTCTTTGCTGAACCATGACTTGGTCATCTTGGCTCCTTTTAAAAACAATGTAAGCAAGGGTTACTCCAAGCGGAGCCTCCCTTTTTTCCAAAAATTGTGCCCCACACACTCCCACCCATTCAGTGGCAGCAGTTGTGCCATAGTTGTACACTTCACAGCTAGATTTGCATCAAGCACATTCCAAATCCACAAGCATTTACTCTCCCCAGGATGACACAGGGGTTGTAAATTCCTTATGGATCCATGACTTGTTAATTTTGATGAACGTCAGTCTGTCCACATTGTCACTGGACAGACGCGTGCGCTTATCTGTCAGCACACACCCAGCAGCACTGAAGACACGTTCAGAGACAACGCTGGCAGCTGTACACGACAAAATCTCCAAGGCGTAACTGGATAGCTCTGGCCATTTTTCTAGATTTGAAGCCCAAAATGAGCAAGGCTCTATTTGCAAAGTCATGGCATCGATGTTCATTTGTAGATACTCCTGTATCATCCTCTCCAGCCGTTGACTATGTGTCAGACTTGTTGTCTCTGGTGGCCTTGCAAAGGAGGGTCTAAAAAAATTATGAAAAGATTCCATTAAATTGCTGTTACCAGCACCAGATACGGTCCTACTGGTACGTGTAGACTGTTGAAGATGACGAGACCGTCCCATGTTTGTCAAGTTACAACTGGGAGATTCCCTCCCTGCACCTGCACGGTTGTTTGGTGGAAAAGCAGATCTAAGATCGAGTAACAGCTTCTGCTGATACTCTTGCATAAGTGCGTCCCTTTCTATGGCTGGAATTATGTCACAAAATTTGGACTTGTACCGGGGATCTAATAGTGTGGCAAGCCAGTAGTCATCATCACTTCTAATTTTGACAATACGAGGGTCATGTTGGAGGTAGTGCAACAAGAAGGCACTCATGTGTCTTGCGCAGCCATGCGGACCAAGTCCACGCTGTGTTTGTGGCATAGAGGTGCTAACCGTTCTTTCTTCCTCTGACATCTCCCCCCAACCTCTTTCAACTGAAATTTGACCAAGGTCCCCCTCATCTGCTGAGTGTTCCATGTCCATGGACAGTTCGTCCTCCATATCTTCATGTCCTCCTGCACCTTCCTCAACATCTCGCCTGCTACCATGCGCCCTTGTTGATCCCTGTCCCCCATGGTCCCATGCCTGCCGCGTTGGTGATGATGAACGTCTGGACCTTGGTGATGTTGTTGTGTCTTGCGCATATGAATCCTCCTGTAGTTCCTCCCCTTCCTGTTGTCCCACCCCCTGACTCCGAATAGTGTTTAGCGTGTGCTCCAGCATGTAAATGACTGGAATCGTCATGCTGATAATGGCATTGTCAGCGCTAAACATATTCGTCGCCATGTCGAAACTGTGCAGAAGGGTGCATAGGTCCTTGATCTGAGACCACTCCATCAGGGTGATCTGCCCCACCTCTGCATCTCGTTGGCCCAGGCTATACGTCATGACGTATTGCACCAGGGCTCTGCGGTGCTGCCACAGTCGCTGTAACATGTGGAGAGTTGAATTCCAGCGTGTCGCCACATCGCATTTCAGGCGATGAACCGGCAGGCCGAAAGACTTCTGGAGCGATGCAAGTCGCTCAGCTGCGGCGCTTGAACGGCGGAAGTGAGCAGACAGTTTTCGTGCCCTGTTCAGAAGGCCATCTAGGCCGGGATAGTGTGTTAAAAATTGCTGGACGACAAGGTTCATCACGTGAGCCATACAAGGTACGTGTGTCACCTTGCCCAGGCGAAGGGCCGCACCCAGGTTTGCAGCATTGTCGCACACGGCCTTACCAGGCTGCAGGTTGAGTGGAGACAACCATTTATTAAACTCGGACCGCAGAGCTGACCACAACTCCTCAGCTGTGTGACTCTTATTCCCAAGACATGTCAAGCTAAAGACCGCCTGATGCCGTTGCGCTCTGCTGCCAGCATAGTAATGAGGGGTGCGTGATTCCTTCTGCGCAGTGAGAACGCTGGTGGCCTGACCAGGCAGGCTTGGGGCGGAGGTGGAGGACCCAGATGAGGTGGAGGATGCAGAAGCAGTGGCGGAACTTGGACAGACAGAGGATTGACACACAAGTCGTGGGGACGGCAAGACTTGTGCAGCAGACCCTTCACCATCTATCACCATAGTTACCCAGTGGCCAGTCAGCGACATGTAACGTCCCTGTCCATGCTTACTGGTCCAAGTATCGGTGGTGAAATGCACCCGTTCACACACAGAGTTTCTCAAGGAAGCGGTGATGTTGTGTGTGACATGCTGGTGTAGCGCGGACACACCTTTCTTAGAGAAGTAGTGGCGACTAGGCATCTGGTACTGGGGCACAGCGACAGACATAAGGTCTCTAAAATCCTGTGTGTCCACTAGGCGGAAAGGCAGCATTTCGGTAGCCAACAGCTTACAGAGGGATAGAGTCAACCTCTTAGCTTTGTCATGGGTCGCAGGAAGTGGCCTTTTATTTGACCACATCTGAGGGACAGAGATCTGGCTGCTGTGTGTAGACGGTGTTGAGTAGGGTGTCCCTGGAAAAATGCAGGTTTGTGAGGAAAGTGCAGGCGGAGACATGATGTTGCCTTCATCCAACGTTGGTGCTATCGATGTTTGAGAGAGCTGTACACAATCACTTGTTTCCCCTTCCAAACCAACTGACGACCTACCAAGCAAACTGCCTGTTGCGGTTACAGTGGTGGAAGTTGTGGGTGGAAAAACAGGTGTGACAGCTGTCCCCACAGTCCTAGAAGATGACGAGCGCGCGGATGCACTGGAAGGGGCAGGCGGTGGATGGTTGGCTCCGCTAGGCCGCATTGCAGCACGGTGAGCTTCCCACCAGGCCATATAATATTTATTCATGTGACGATTCATGGAAGAAGTTGTCAAACTGCTGAGGTTTTGACCTCTACTAAGATAACCATGCCAAATGTTACAGATCACATAATTTGGGCGATCTTTTTTTATGTCAAAAAAGGACCAGGCTAGGCAAGGCTTAGAGGCCATGCGACCTGTTGATCCACCCCGAATAATGCTCAGAGGCAGAGTGGTGGCTGAGGATGCAGTTGTAGACGTGCTACCAGTGCTCCGACTGTGTCCAGGAAGGCGCAAGGTTACTTCGACGTCGGTTGCATCCTCCTCCACCGCCTCTGTTGACCTCCTCGAGTGTCTGACTGTGGGTTGACAGTAGGTGGGATCTAGAACTTCATCATCAATTGTTGTGTTTGCACTCCCCTCCCCCTCAGACCGAGCCTCTTCTTGCCCTGACCGAATATTTAAGTTGTCATCCCAATCGGGTATCTGCGTCTCATCTTCATCAGTATGTTCCTCATTGTCTATAACCACAGTTGTTGGAAAGGCAGCATTTTGGTAGCCAACAGTTTGCAGATGATGAAAGTCAACCTCCAAGCCATGTCATGCCCTTCTAAAAGCATGTAAAACACAGCGAGGGGACTCCAACCACAGTCTCCTTCGTTTCCACTAACTGGGCCGCACACACCCCACTTGACTGGCATCGGTTGAGCCCCCTTTTGAAAAAGAAAAAGATGCTTTGCATGAAGCACTCTCAAAAATACGCGTGCCTTTCCCGTCCCCTGGCTGACCCAGGGGAAGAAAAGTCCTCTGAGAGCCATGACTTGTTCATCTTGGTTCTTTTAGAGACACAGCGAGGGGACTCCAACCACAGTCTCCCTCGTTTCCACTAACTGGGCCACACACACCCCACTTGACTGGCATCGGTTGAGCCCCCTTTTGAAAAAGAAAAAGATGCTTTGCATGAAGCACTCTCAAAAATACGCGTGCCTTTCCCGTCCCCTGGCTGACCCAGGGGAAGAAAAGTCCTCTGAGAGCCATGACTTGTTCATCTTGGTTCTTTTAGAGACACAGCGAGGGGACTCCAACCACAGTCTCCCTCGTTTCCACTAACTGGGCCACACACACCCCACTTGACTGGCATCGGTTGAGCCCCCTTTTGAAAAAGAAAAAGATGCTTTGCATGAAGCACTCTCAAAAATACGCGTGCCTTTCCCGTCCCCTGGCTGACCCAGGGGAAGAAAAGTCCTCTGAGAGCCATGACTTGTTCATCTTGGTTCTTTTAGAGACACAGCGAGGGGACTCCAACCACAGTCTCCCTCGTTTCCACTAACTGGGCCACACACACCCCACTTGACTGGCATCGGTTGAGCCCCCTTTTGAAAAAGAAAAAGATGCTTTGCATGAAGCACTCTCAAAAATACGCGTGCCTTTCCCGTCCCCTGGCTGACCCAGGGGAAGAAAAGTCCTCTGAGAGCCATGACTTGTTCATCTTGGTTCTTTTAGAGACACAGCGAGGGGACTCCAACCACAGTCTCCCTCGTTTCCACTAACTGGGCCACACACACCCCACTTGACTGGCATCGGTTGAGCCCCCTTTTGAAAAAGAAAAAGATGCTTTGCATGAAGCACTCTCAAAAATACGCGTGCCTTTCCCATCCCCTGGCTGACCCAGGGGAAGAAAAGTCCTCTGAGAGCCATGACTTGTTCATCTTGGTTCTTTTAGAGACACAGCGAGGGGACTCCAACCACAGTCTCCCTCGTTTCCACTAACTGGGCCACACACACCCCACTTGACTGGCATCGGTTGAGCCCCCTTTTGAAAAAGAAAAAGATGCTTTGCATGAAGCACTCTCAAAAATACGCGTGCCTTTCCCGTCCCCTGGCTGACCCAGGGGAAGAAAAGTCCTCTGAGAGCCATGACTTGTTCATCTTGGTTCTTTTAGAGACACAGCGAGGGGACTCCAACCACAGTCTCCCTCATTTCCACTAACTGGGCCACACACACCCCTCTTGACTGACATCAGTTGATGCCGCTTTTCAAAATGAAAAAGATGCTTTGCATGAAGCACTCTCAAAAATACGCGTGCCTTTCCCGTCCCCTGGCTGACCCAGGGGAAGAAAAGTCCTCTGAGAGCCATGTCCACATTGTCAGTGGACAGACACGTGTACTTATCTGCCAGCAGACCCCCAGCAGCACTGAAGACAGGTTCCGAGAGAACGCTGGCTGCAGGACACGACAAGATCCCCAAGGCGTACGTGGCGAGCTCAGGCAATTTATCCAGATTGGAAGCCTAAAATGAGCAGGGCTCAAGTTGCACATTAATGGAATCGATGTTTCCTTGCATATACTCATATATCTGTGTGTCCTCCTCTTTTTCCTTGTCCAGCTCTTTTGTTTTCGCATGAGTATATGTCCTTGTCACTTTCCCATGTGTTGTGAGTTGTTTGTCACCTTTTGGACACCTTTGAGGGTGTTTTCTAGGTGTTTTTCTGTGTTTGTGATTGCCTGCCATTGTTTCCTATTGGCTCGAGTTCGGTTCGTCGAACGTTCGACGAGCCGAACTCGAACGGGACCTCCGTTCGGCGAACCGACCTCGAGCCGAACCAGGACCGTTTCGCTCATCTCTACTCAGATGTGATCAGTGTAAGGGTGTCTGTGCTCTCTGCTGGGGCTCAGTGTGAGTTATTTAGGAAAGGAATGAGGCTGGAGCCGATAACCCGGCAGTGTCAGCCCGACCTCATCTGCAGCAGTACAGAGTCCTGCAATAACTCACACTGATCCCCTGGCAGAGTGGCCGCTGAGCTGACACTATGGAATTCCCTCCTGCTACCTCCTCACTGCAGCCTCCTGCCCGGCACCATGATGGATGACCTCATACTTACTGTGATCCACTGAGGCCTCAGCTCTGGTCCTCCCACAAGCTCCTCTACGGCAGGAAGAAGCAGCATCAGGCGCTCGGTGACCTCATCCTTGCAGATGCAGCCCACACAGCATGCAGTGGGCGTGTCTGCAGCACAGTGACAGCTGGTATTGAAATACATTAGGTAAAGTGCAGTCCTCCGGCAGCCCGGAACCAATGCTAGGGGACCGGCCTCTTGCTCCAAGGGCCATTCTGCCCCCGCTTGCTACTGCGTGAAGTGTTTATAAAATGGCGGCCACACAGATGGCGGTGTGGCCCCCTCAGAAGAATTTGTGGTGTGGGTCCCGGGGCTGGAGCCCCACCTGTCCCACCTATAATCCGGCCATGATGAAAGTCAAATGTCAAGCACTTTTAATTTCTGCTCATATTTTGGTTTCTATTTTGCGTGTAAAATTATTTTGGTTCAATAAAAACTGTTTTGTAAGGTGAAGCATTTTTTTCTGATATGTAGATAACTGTTTTCTTAATGTTGCCAGTATATTTCCTATACCTTATAATAATGATGCTGCTTCATGGAAACTATACGAGCTACAGAAAAACTATGTAATTTTTTTAAATCAGGAGAAAAAGATGATTAAAAAAAATACAGTCACCTGCGTTTATTACGAAACATATTTTTTTGTAGACCTGTGTTAACAAGAGATTTTAGAGCGAAATGTCCTAACCAGTGTAAGAAAACTTGGTTTGAGTTGAAGATGGGTCTTCAAGCAAGACAATGACCCAAAGCACACATTCAAGTGCACAGGAATAGTTGAAAAAGAAAATATGAACTATTTTAAAATGAACAGCAATGTGCCTGATCTCAGCCCCATTGAAAACCTTTGGGGTGAGCTGAAATCTGCCATTGGGGAAAAATAACCCTGCAAACATTCAAGAGCTTGAACAAACTACAAAGGGATAGTGGGAGAAATTACCAGCTGAGAAGTGCAAAGGGATAGTGGGAGAAATTACCAGCTGAGAAGTGCAAGAAGCTTATAGCTGGCTACAAGAAACGTTTTGGAGCCTGTCATCAATGCCAAAGGGTGTGTAACCAAGTATTATTACTCCACATGTGGTTTATTCTGTTTCTTCTCTGAAATTACAACATGTAAGTTGACAAACAAAGTTTTATTATTGTATTACTTTGGCCCACTAATTAAAAAGTCCTGAGTATATAACTTTGGTACATTCCCTTTTATTTCTGAAGATGTTGTACAATCTATGAAAAAATGAAGGGGTGCCAATAATGATGAGCATAACTGTACTAATAGATCACAGGCTGCCCATGAGTCAACAGTGTGATGCAGCAGAAAAAAAGTCAAATACATTTCTGTGATGTATCAAAAGAAGCATTGAGTCTAGATATCACATGCAGCAATTTCCCCCTCTATACCTCTCAGGTCAGACCTCATTGAGAATACTATGTCCAGTTCTGGGTACACATTTTAAAAAGACATAGAAAAACAGGAGAAGGTTCAGAGAAGAGATACCAGGATTGTGAGCGGACTGCAAACTATGTCCTATGGTTAAAAGATCTGGGAATGTTTAGTTTTTAAAAAAAAGGTGTAAGAAGAGACTTAAGAACCAAATAACAAAAATAGATCTTGCACAGCTTAGGGCTACCTTTAGGATTCTGGTGGCAGTGGAAAGGTGGCTCCAGTCCGTCATATAGCGCCGAGTCTAAGGAGGTGCATGCTCCGAAGGTTGCTCGTATCCAAGGCAAATTCTTGTTTGAAGAAGAGAAAAATGTTCGCCTCCACTCCAGTGTGCATAGAAAACTTCAACTTTATTTTATGAAAATGTGTGTTTTAAAAAAGCAGCGGCGAAGCCTTGTGCAAGCTTCCCCGGACGATGGCCGTTTTGCACTGTCAAGGGCTTCTATGGGTCCATAGAAGCACTTGGAATGGAACCGCTCATTTTTCTCTTCTTCAAATGTTAATTTGTAGGAGGATACTTAACTGTCTACAAATATCTGAAGGGACGTCACATTGTGGAGGGATCATCATTCTCATTTGCACATGGAAACATGAGAAGCAATGGAATGAAATGGAGATGATACAGATTAGATTTTAGTAAAAATATTTTGACAGTAAGGGAGATTGAGTGGAACAAGCTGCCATGAACGGTTGTGAGTTTTCCTTCAGATATCACTTGTGGATAGACATTCCCTAAACATCAGGTACATAACATGTCAATGCAATAGACTACAAAACACAAATAGTAAAATTCATTTGACCATATACGTTTAAACAATTGTACACATTCCCATAGTATCTTGAAACGTGTTGTGCTGGAATAACGCCAACCCTAACGCACGTTTCAAAAGATTGAAAATGTTGAGCTATTTGGAAAATTAAAATGCCTTCTAATACAAGGGGAGGGGACACAGTAAGTCTGGGGTGATACAGGGGAAGGGGGCGCAATCAATCAGGGTGATACAAGGGAAGGGAATGCAGTTAGTCACGGGTGATACAGGGGGATGGAACGCAGTCAGTGTAGTGAGGTCACAGCATGATGACCTCATCACGCTGCTGTATGCTGGGCCATGGGATGACGCGCCCACGCTCTTCTCTGCCCCACTGACTCTGGCGCTAGCACATGGCCAATTTGCATGCACGGCACCTGAAGGAAATCAAATGCAAATTAGCCATGTGTAGTGCAGTTGTAACTGGGGCCCACTGAAGATGGGGGCTCGGTCTGGGGTTAAATAAAACAAAGTACCCCGGCCGGGCATGGGCCACTATCTTCACTGGGTCCAATCAGTCAAGGTGCCTGGATTCTCTAGTTCTCCAGTGGGCCAGTCTGACCCTGCAGCCCCCACAGCTTATAGCAGGCTTCTCAGTTTATGATATATGATAGATATCTTCATATCTTCTTTTCACACCAGGTAAGGCATTGTTCCGTGATTTGAGAAAATATTTTTTTCTTGCATAGAAATGTCCCAATCACAGGGAACCCATTAGATACTGGTTAAAGTGTTTGATCATGTCAAAAGAAGTTTTTGACAGTCTCTTCCACTTGCCATACTAATCTAACTAAATGGGAGCAATAAACACACCAAACACACTCCTTTGTTTTCAGACCTGGCAGTGACAATGGTCAAAGGGTGTCACAGCTATTTTTGGCTTATTTGCAGTTGGCGATGACATGTCTATATTTATTATTTTATTATGTATATTTTATGGTCAGTTAGGAATTCTACATTTATCATTCTGGAGCTGTATCATAAAAATGTAGCATTCTTTATTTTTAATATTAATTTACAAATTATTATAAGATTTGATAAGTTTATGTATTTTAGAAGTTATACTTTTTGATTTTTAGAAGTTGTTGATGATACAACTAACTGTCACACTGCCTAAAAAAAAATCTAAAAATCAATTTACAGTATATGGAACACATTTGGTAAAAATAGGAATCAATTTACAAACTATTATGTTGAGATAATTGAATCTACTAATTCTATGAGGAATATTTAAGGGCAATAAATAGCTTTTGTTATACTCTTTTGAGATGCCATTGAAACTTAATCTACATATATTTTTATACCTGTCTCTGGACAGTATTTAGTTTTTGATTACTTTTTCAAGGGAAATCAGTTCATGTACTCTTGAGGAGCTAATGCTATCTTCTGTACAATGTAGCCCAGTTAAACAAATAACTTCTGGAAATAAAAAATGAGTTAATGCTTATATTAATAAATTATTTTAGTGACCTATTAATGATCATATTTTACTCATCAAAAACTTCATTTACTGCATGATAACTTAAAATGCTTGTCAATACAATTTTTAAATACAAATGAATATAATCCAGTATAGCATTCAGTGCTTTGAAAAAGTATTTTAACCTGTTAACTTTTTCACATTTTTTTACATTACACCTACAAATGTAAATATATTTTATTAGGACTTTATGTGATATGCCAACACAAAGTAGTAGTATTTGTGAACTATAAAGGAAATGATACATGGTTTTCTAAATATTTTAAAAATATGATTCTCAAAAGTCGTGATGTGCATTTGTATTCAGCCCACTGTAGTCTGATATGCCTAAATAAAATGCTGAGTGACCAATTGCCTCCAAAAGTCTCCTAACTAGTTAAACTGATTCCCCCTGTGTGTAATTTATCCTCTATAGAACTACAACTGTTCTGTGAAGGACTCTGAGGTTTATTTGAGAATATTCAGGATCAAATAGCATCATAAAAAACAATAAACACACCAAATAGATCAGGGATAAAGTTGTGGAAAAGAGTAAAACAGGATAAGGTTACAAAAATATAGCCCAAGCTCTAGTGGCGTAGCTAGGAGTTCAGCTCAGGAGGGAGGGGGCGAAACATCTGAGTGGGCCCCTAACCAGTAACCATGATAACTACGGTGGCGCAGAATAATCCTGGATATAGGGGACCCTCAGCAAATGTCACTGATATTTCCGCTATATGGTGACAATATAGTGGTAGATATTAGTCTTGCAGCACATACAAGAGATCACAGTGCAGTTATAGATGGTGACTTACAGCTAATGCTCTTTCAGATGGAATTGTTCACCTTTTCCGTCTTTTCTATCTGGCCCAGACCAATATGACAACTTCTTCCAGCCACAACTCGTCTACAGAGATTACGACAAAGACACATTTCAGTTCTCTCATTTCTGGCACTGTCCCCATCTAATCCCAACCTGCACAAACTCCTCATCCTGCTGTCACCCCAATACTGAGCCGCTGCTGTATGTGCCCCTATTACTGCACCTGCTATGAGGCACAAAAACCGACTCCTCTTACTGCCCCACATAGTAATGTCCCCACATGATAATAATGCCACCACTGCCCCCCCCATATATTTATGCCACCACTGTGCCCATTACATGGTAAAATGCCTCCTTTGTGACTTCTCAATGGTGAAATTGCCCCCTAGAAAATATTAATGCCCTGTGTAAATGCCCTAGAAAAGTGTCCGCATTTTGCCCCTAGAATGTAATAATGCCCCCTGTGTGCCTGTTACTGTCACAATGCACTGAGTGCCCCTATAACAATAATGGTTCTTAAGTGTCCACTTAACATTTAATAATGTCTCCCCGTGTACAGCTCGTCAATACACAGTATGAAGCCCCATATACCTCCACTATACACAGGTTGTAAGAATATTTCCAGCTCACCATGCCTTTAAAGTCCTAAGGGATCCTTTTGCAGTGCTCGGTACATAAAGTCGGCAGCAAACTTGAGAAAAAAAAAGTATTTGTTCGGCAACATGCGCCCAAGGTTAAAATCAGTTTATTCCCCCCCAAAAATGCACATAAGATGACAAAAAAAGTAGATTAAAAAATCCCATGAGATTTTGTTAATCCACTTTTTTTGTCATGCTCTGTGTATGTTTTTGGGGGTGGAATAAACTGATTTTAACATTGGAGGCATGTTGCCGGCCAAATTTTTTTTTTTTTTTTTTTTACTCTATACACAGTATGATGTTCCCATACCTCCCCTATACACAAAAAAAGGAGGGGAGCCAGCACTGCTTATGAATGGCATGCAACAATGAAGAAATAAAAAGTGTAAAATTCACAAATTCATTCCTACTGTAACAATTCAATGAGATTTTTTGCAAATGATTGATCAATGATTTGAGCCCCCCTGCCCCGTCACGGCAAATCTCTATAGG
Organism: Anomaloglossus baeobatrachus; assembly: GCF_048569485.1. NCBI lineage: Eukaryota > Metazoa > Chordata > Amphibia > Anura > Aromobatidae > Anomaloglossus > Anomaloglossus baeobatrachus. Next base: position 325,417,728 of record NC_134356.1, on the reverse strand, counting down.
GGGGTCCCTAACGCTATATTATAAATTATTATGTACCAAGGTGTAAGGTCTCATATAATGAGCAGGATCATATGAAAACACCACTTACCCGAGATATGTCTGAACCGCTCCCATGCTGCCAGGACTGACAACCGTGAATAAAGGCAGCCCAGGTGCCAGTGTGTGTGGCAGAACCACACACACCAGCACAATGTCAGGACTGGCCCTCACAGTGCCAGACCAGCAAACATGGATGAGGGCGGAACAAGGTTCAGGCAGGTGGTGTTTAAATAATGATGCCTTGGAGCAGGAGGCGGTGGCTGTGTGTGGACAAGCACCAAACTGAATTTTGATGGCGACAGAAGGAATTTGCAAACCACACTGGGCGTGCACGGCATGGTGGCGGTCAACCACCTGACCAGTAAATGAAAAAAGGAGGGGAGCCAGCACTGTTTATGAATGGCATGAAACAATGAAGAAATAAAAAGTGTAAAATTCACAAATTCATTCCTACTGTAACAATTCAATGAGATTTTTTGCAAATGATTGATCAATGATTTGAGCCCCCCTGCCCAGTCACGGCAAATCTCTATAGGGGGGTCCCTAATGCTATATTATAAATTATTATGTACCATAAGGTCTCATATAATGAACAGGACCATATGAAAACACCACTTACCCTAGACATGTCTGAACCGCTCCCATGCTGCCAGGACTGACAACCGCGAATAAAGGCAGCCCAGGTGCCAGAACCACACACACCAGCACAATGTCAGGACTGGCCCTCACAGTTCCAGACCAGCAAACATGGATGAGGGCGGAACAAGGTTCAGGCAGGTGGTGTTTAAATAATGATGCCTTGGAGCAGGAGGCGGTGGCTGTGTGTGAACAAGCACCAAACTGAATTTTGATGGCGACAGAAGGAATTTGCAAAAAATCTCATTGAATTGTTACAGTAGGAATGAATTTGTGAATATTACACTTTTTATTTCTTCATTGTTGCATGCCATTCATGAGCAGTGCTGGCTTCCCTCTTCTTTGCCTCCCCTATACACAGTATGATACCGCTACACCTTCCCTATACACAGTTTGATGGACCCACAGCTCCCCAATACACAGTATACCTGTACACCTCCCCTATACACACTATGATGGGCCTACAGCTCCCCGAAAACAATGGTCCACACACTGTATAGTGGCCACCACAGTAGCCGACACACTGATTAATTGTCTCCACAGCAGCAACCACATTGTATAATGACTTCAATAGTAGCCCCCCACACTTTATGAGGGCCTCAAAAGTAGTCCCCATAGTATATGACAGCCCCCACATTAGCTCCCACACTGTATAATGACCCCTGCATTAGCTCCCACACTGTATAAAGGCTCCTCACACTGTTTAAGTGTCCCCCACACTATTGACATAACTAGAGTTCGATGGACCAAATGCAACATTTGGATCTGCCATCACCCAGTCCCACTCCCCTTCATGTTTATGTCACATGTACGGGCTCTTGTAACTTTTTAAATCCTATAAAGACATGTGCTGCTACCCCTTCATTATGTAGCAATGTCCCCCATCCTGTTATATATAGTATTTCCCCACCCTGGTGTATATAGACCCCCCCACCTTGGTGTATATGAACCACCAGTCTGGTATACATGGACCCCAAGCCTAGTGTATATAGGTCCCCAAAATGGACCCCATTCTGGTGTATATGGACCCCAGCCTGGGCCCCATGCTAGTATATATAAGGGCCCCCACCCTAGGCCCCATGCTAGTATATATGGGCCCTCATGCTGGTATATATGATGTAAAGGCAGCGCCCCTGAGACTGGTCGCTACAGGGTATTGTATTTTATGTATTTTATAATGTCCGTCCATCCTGGGCAGGAAGTGGTTAAGGTCTGGTAAGTTTTGTTTTTACATCACACAGCCTTGCAAACACAGACCGCAGGTGCCTCTCACAGAGACAAGGGGAATTGCCGGTGACCATAACAACGGGCTGGAACATTCCTCAGGTGGGGGCATGAGCAGGAGTGAGTTACAGGATAGACAGTTTAGTTTCACTTTACCTTAGAGCGGCTTTATAGACCAGACAGAGTAGACACCGAGTGAGCAGTTCCCTGAGGGACCTCCCTCGGGGAAGCAGAGCAGAGGAACAACAAGATCCAGACCGGTTCATACATCCTTCCCTCACCTTGGTCTGGGCGGGTGGATGGCTGAGGGCCCCTAAGCTGAGAGAGCAGATCCAGGTGGGTACTGGATACTGCCAGTTAGGAGGTTCCCGGTCCATTAGCCGGCAGAGACTTGGAATGAGAGAGGTGGCCAATTGGGAAGGAGTTGAGAGCCTAGGACCGGTAGTCATGTGGCATGGAGGAGAAGAGGGTTACCGAGGGGAGGATTTTATTGCCCCCCTGGAACCAGTGCACATTCGGGTGGCAGAGTAGCGGGTCCCAAGCGCTCCAGAGACAAGGAGGGGACCACCACACGATAGCACAAAAGGAAAACGCCCACAGACTGCCCTACCAGACTTTGACCTCTGCCCTGCCTGGCATCGACCGGAGCCCATCACAGTAAGGACCAGCATCCTGGGTATGACACAAAGACCTGTGAGTAAAAGATCTGAAACCCACAACCCAGTGACTCTGACTCTGTGTGTCATCGCCATGCCCTCCAGCGATTCCTAGTCCCCGTTCTCTCTCCTGGGGGCCACTTCACCTGTGAGCAGTGATATCATCCTGGCTGCACCCCAACATCTTCCCCGGCGAGGTACCCTGCAGCGGCGGCCTTATCCCTGAAAATGGGAACGGGGCGGCCGCACCCTCTGCCCCCTGGTAGCTACACTACTGCCAAGCTCTCAACATGTCATGGAGCACTGTTCAATTCATCATTCAAAAATGGAAGAAATTGGCACAACTGCAGACCAAGATATGGTCGTCCACCTAAACTGGCATCACAGATGCTTCCCATCCATTCTCACTGAGCTAGAGCAATTTTGCAAAGTAAAATTGGCAGAAAATTCAGTCTCTAGATGTGGAAAGCTGGAAGACACATACAATAAAACACTTTCAGCAGTAATTGAGACAAAAGATGGTCCTACAAAGTATTAACTCGGGAAAGTTGAATATAAATGTATTATTTCCTTTACACTTCACAAGTACTTGCTATTTAGTGTTGGTATATCCCATAAAATCCCAATAAAATACTTGTAAGTTTGTGGGTGTAATATGAAAAGTATGTAAACATTCAAGGAGTGTTAATACTTTCTAAGGCTCTGTATAATTACTAATGTTACTGATTTAGCATAGTCCTAAACTATACATAGAAAAACCCTTTTCAAAATCAAATGCTCTATTAGGAAATATTTAGGGCATACATAGGGCTCTACAATTTAGGATCTCTAATCCCCAATCTGTCAAACAGACTTGAGACAGACTGCAAGGGGCATCTTGCCCTCTGAAGGAGTCAATGTGGCCATGCATGTATTCCATAAAGAGACCAATCTTTCGTTTAGTGGAATGCACATTGTGAAATGCTCCATTTTCCCTGTGTTGGCACTACAGAGACATTGAACACTCAATCTAAGGGGCACTTTGCACACTATGACATCGCAGGTGCGATGTTGATGGGGTCAAATTGAAAGTGAAGCACATCCGGCGCCGCAGGCAATATCGTAGTGTGTAAAGCATTTTTGATACGATTATGAGGCGGCGTAATCGTATCACCGGTGTAGCGTCAGTCATTTCCATGAATTGGGAATGACCGATGTTACGATGTTGTTCCTCATTCCAGCGGCAGCACACATCGCTGTGTGAGAAGCCGCAAGAGCGAGGAACATCTCCTACCTGCGTCCTGCGGCTCACGCCAGCTATGCGGAAGGAAGGAGGTGGGCGGGATCTTTACGTCCCACTCATCTCCGCCCCTCCGCTTCTACTGGCCGCCTGCCATGTGATGTCGCTATGAGGTGAGTGCATGTGAAGCTGGCGTAGCGATAATGTTCGCTACGCCAGCTATCACCATGACATCGCAGCAGCGACGGGGGCGGGGACTATCGCGCACGGCATCGCAGCATCGGCTTGCAATGTCGTAGTGTGCAAAGGGCCCCCCCCTAAAGGCTCATGAAGACGTCCGTGCTAATCAGTCTGAGCACGGACTGCTAAAGCAAGGACTGGCATCAGCTCTCCTGACCAGAGGGGGACATCTTCATATATTTCTATGGGATTAACGCTCTGGTTGGGAGGCAGGTGGCAAGCCCATGCATTTTGGTCCAAGATCAGTCTGAAGTCCATGGATGTCTAAATGAGCCCTAATGCTCATCTGTAAAATACTGCTGATCACTGGGTGTCCAGTTTGTGGGATTCCATATAATTAGCTTATCAGGTGACATTGTGAACAGCCCATTTAATTAAATAAGACACATCCTTAATGAAGATGTTAGAGAGCATTTATGTGAGCAGCTTAGCTTGTATTTGGTTTTAATGATGTTTAATAGAGTGAATGAGAAAAATGTTTTGTTTCATCAGGCAACATTTGTTTTGTAATTTCATTAACGCTGCTCAAAGTTTAGGCATTTTGAAGATGGCTAGTAGGAATAACTTTTTTTTTAAGTCTTTCAAAAAGATTCTGCGGTGTGGAACAGTTGATTGTGGACAGGAAGTTTTATATATAAGAAATCTTTTATCTACGTGCCATAAAACTGTGGGAAAAATAGTTGCAGCGGATAATGCTTTCAGAAAGCTTTGAAACTAAGCTCAACAATATTAAGGTTTGTACTACAATGTTGTTCTTTTTCTTAGTGACAATACATCATTTTGTTTCAATTTGTTTTAAGAATCCACCTTTAGAAAATTTGTTTAAAGGGAACCTGTCACTGATTAATACTTCCATGGTTATCATAAAACACAGACTGGTTGCATGAATGCCGAAGCGTTTCACAGAAATATAGTTAAAGATCCAATGGAACAGAAGTCAGCAGCACTCACCGTAAATAAAACAAGTCCCTCTCTCCCTTCACTCACTACTCCAGTACGGCATTTCCTTTTATGAAGATTTAATAGCCCACTCCCGGGACTCAACAGCAGAGCATCACTGGTTCCAAATGAAGTGCACATGATTAGGAACATGAAGGGTCAAAGACCATGTTTTTTATAAGGCTACAACCGAGTTAGTGTTTTTTTCCCATTGGATCTAAACACTTTAAGAATCCACCCAGGAACCATATCCAGAGACAAGACTTATCCGGTTCTGCTCATGACCAACTCTTTCCAGCATTATTGCAGGTAATCTGACGGATCTTCAAAACATATTCTTTTCTAATAAACGGAAACGTTTCATACAATATTATATTTGGCTGCATTGTTGATGCATAAAGTTTGGGTAGCAAAAATTACCTAACATTCTATTTGAATTTTTAGAAAATACATTCCTCAACTTTGAATAGGCAACACAAATTAGAAAAAGTTATAAAATTATGAGAATTAGAGGGTCAACAGACATGTTACTGATATGCAAATGATGAAAAAAATGGACATTTTCAAAACCTCTCGAATAGAGATGAGCGAACCAGCCGTGGTTCGGCTCGAGTTCGGTTCATCGAACGGAGGCCTCGTTCGAGTTCAGTTCGGCGAACGTTCGACGAACTGAACTCGAACCAATAGGATATAATGGGAGGCAATCACAAACACATAAAAACGCGTTATAAATGTACACATTGCCATAACACTTACCGGTCCCCGCGATCCCTCCTGCACTCTGTCTCCTGCCGCTATTCCATCCGATGATCGCTGAATCCTCCCGGTAACCAGCACTGCCAGCAGTGATGCAGGACCTATCGTGACGTCAAAATAGCCATGTGACCAGTCACGTGGCTATTATCTCATTGGCTACAGACTGGTCACATGACTATGACGCGTCATGTAGGACCTGTCATTGCACTCTCCGGTACACGGTGCACATTTGTGTATCGCCGTGTACCGGCGACATGCTCTAGGACACGGTCGACTCCCCGTTCCGTTAGGGACCGGCTGACACAGCCGGTCATTAACGGAGATCACCGTTGCCATAGCAACGCAGTTAGCTGTGACGTCACTGCTAACCGCGGCTCCGGGAATCACATGATCGGAGCCCTGTTGCTATGGTAACGCGTCTGTCAGCGTTACCGCTGTTACTGCTAGCAGCACTGATCTCTCACAGAGTGAAGGCTGCACGGGAAGCAGCGTCTTCCCCCATGCAGCAGTGATGTAGCAGAGCTGCATTTGTTGAACGAGAAAGACAGAAGACCATGGATCATGGATCATGGAGGGCTGACAGTAATAAAGAAGGAGTCTCTAATGTGTCTGTGTATTTATTTCTATTAAAGTATTTTTTCTCTGTGTGGTGTTTTTTTTTAACCCTTTATTGGAGATTCTTAATGGCCGGGTCAAACGTGCCTGACATTAAGAATCTCTGGCTTGTTACTGGCTAGTAAAACAAAGCCAGTATTAACTCATGATTACCCAACAAGCCACCTGGCTCCAGGGCTGTTGGAAGAGTTGGATACAGCGCCAGATGATGGCGCTTCTATGAGAGCACCATTTTCTAGGGCGGCTGCGGACTGAAATTCGCAGCAGAGGCGCCCAGAAACCTCGGGCTAACATGTGCTGTGGATTCCAATCCCCAGCTGCCTAGTTGTACCTGGCTGGACACAAAAATGGGGCGAAGCCCACGTCATTTGTTTTTTAATTATTTAATGAAATAAGTGAAATAATTAAAAAAAACGGGCTTCCCTATATTTTTGGTTCCCAGCCGGGTACAAATAGGCAACTGGGGGTTGGAGGCAGCCCGTGGCTGCCTGCTGTACCTGGCTAGCATACAAAAATATGACGAAGCCCACGTCATTTTTTTGGTGGGTAAAAAACTTCTGCATACAGTCCTGGATGGAGTATGCTGAGCCTTGTAGTTCTGCAGCTGCTGTCTGCTCTTCTCCATACAGACAGACAGCAGCTGCAGAACTACAAGGCTCAGCATACTCCATCCAGGACTGTATGCAGAAGTTTTTTGCCCCCTGAAAAAATTATGTGGGCTTCACCATATTTTTGTATGCTAGTCAGGTACAGCAGGCAGGTACGGCTGCCCCCAACCCCCAGTTGCCTATTTGTACTCGGCTGGGAACCAAAAATAAAGAGAAGCCCTTTTTTTATTATTTCATGAATTTCATGAAATAATTAGAAAACAAATGACGTAGGCTTCGCCCCATTTTTGTGTCCAGCCAGGTACAACTAGGCAGCTGGGGATTGGAATCCGCAGCACAGGTTGGCCTGAGCTTTCTGGGCCCCACTGCTGCGAATTGCAGTCTGCAGCCGCCTCAGAAAATGGCACTTTCATAGAAGCGCCATCTTCTGGCGCTGTATCCAACTCTTCCAGCACCTGCCTGCTATACCTGGCTAGCATACAAAAATATGGCGAAGGTCACGTCCTTTTTTTGTAGTTTTTTGGCAAAAAAAATAAATAATGCTTCCCTGGATTTTCCATTGCCATTGAAGGTAACACCAAGCAGTGGGGGTTAGCAGCCAGTAGCTGCTTGGATTACCCTTAGCTAGCAATACAAAAAATGCAGCGGGAGCCCATATATATTTTTTTAATTATTTATTTAAATAACTAAAAACAAATGGGCTTCCCTGTATTTTGATTGCTGGACATCACAGTGCTGTAAAAATAAATCTTTAAAAAAAATGACGTAGCGCTCCGCGGTATTTTTGATTCTCAGCGCAGATAAAGCAGACAGCTATGGGTTGCCACCCCCATCTGCCTGCCATTACCTTGGTTGGCAATCAAAATACAGGGAAGCCCATTAATTTTTTCTATTTAAAAAATAGTTAAAAAAAAAATGACGTTGGGTCCCCCCATTTTTGATAGCCAGCTAGGGTAAAGCAGACGGCTGTAGCCTGAAAACCACAGCTGGCAGCTTTTCCAGTGGTTGGGGATCCAATGTGGAGGTCCCCCCAGGCTCCTTTTTTATAATTATTTTATAAATATTAATAATTACACAAAAAAAGTAGGGTCCCCCCCAAATTGGATCACCAGCCAAGGTAAAGCGGACAGCTGTGGTCTGGTATTCTCAGGGTGGGAAGGTCCATAGTTATTGGGCCTTCACAGCCTAAAAATAGGAGGCCGCAGGCACTCCAGACGTGGTGCATCCACTAGATGCGCCAATCCTGGCGCTTCACCTTAGCTCATCCCGTGCCCTGGTGCAGTGGCAAACGGGGTAATAAATCGGGTTGATACTAGCTGTAAAGTCACCTGAGATCAAGCCCAGCAGTTTGTGATGTCATGGCATCTATTAGATACCCAACATCATAAACTGTCAGTACTAACAAAAAAAAAATCGACATAAGAAATTTATTTGAAAAAACAGTCCCCAAAACATTTCCTCTTTCACCAATTTATTGTAAGAAAAAAAATAAAGGGGTCCTACGACGACTCTGGACCGTCTAGAATATGGGGGGGAGACACTCAGGGAATGTATCCCCCATTTTCTAGGAGTGCGGACCCTTCATGTGAGGAGTGTGGGTGCAATGAATCTGCACTCACTCTCCCCGGGTCCACAGCAGCAGAGTCCATGTCGTAATGGTTGCTACCAAAGCTGCAATGCCCTGCTCATGAGGTAAGGGCATGCCTAAGCAGGAGAACTATTCTACATTTCCAAATATTGGTATTTGCTGATATTATTGCTATTCCACCTACTATATATTGGGGATAGGATCTTGGAGATGGAATACCCCTTTAAGTCCAGTTATCCAGCTGAATGAATACTTAACAACAGAGCTCGCTATTTAGATGTGTTTTCTTGTGGCGTATAATGAACTCTCATGTTTGGTAGTCGTTCAGCAGGGAAACTATAAAAGCAAATCCCTCCATTTGGAAATGTAGTATATAGCTCTCCTGATCAATTATGTTCCTTACCTCATGAGCAGGACATTGCAGTAATAATAATAATTTATATAGCGTTATTAATTCCATAGCGCTGTTTGTCTTTGGAGTGTGGGAGGAAACTGGAGTACCCGGAGGAAACCCACGCAAACACGGGGAGAACATACAAACTCCTTGCAGATGGTGTCCATGGTGAGAATTGAACCCAGGACCTCAGCGTTGCAAGACTGCAGTGCTAACCACTGAGCCACCGTGCCGCCCATTTAGCTTACAGATGCTTAACCACCACTCACTGTGTCTGAACACAGGAAGCTGAGCTGACAGCCGCTCTGTGCATGCGGCAGCGTCTATTGTGAAGGAGAGGGCCGTGGGGGGATCAACGCTGCACAGGTACCGTGGGACACCAGGGAACAACGGTGGGGTTATAGGGGGTGACCTGGCAGGGCCTGGGGAGGAGTTTGGTACATGGCACATGCGACAGAAATCAGAGGAGTAGGGTGAATGCGGCCGGCGCACTACTGTGCGCGCGGCCATCTTGGATTTCTGGGAGGGCATCAAGGGGGGCACTTTGGCGACACCAGGGGACCGGGTAGGAGATTTATCATGTTTGTTCATGCCAGATGGGAGATAAATAATTTTTTACCGGCGCTGCCATTTACTGTAACGTGATCATCAGTGTACGGTGTATACCTGTGATCACGTGAGCGGGGACCGGAAAAACCGTCCTGAATCATGATCTCCATGGTCTCAGCTAGCCCTGAAACCCCGGAGATTTTCTGACGCTGGGGGGCGCTATTCACTTACCTGCTGTTTATAAACGGCAGATCAGAATAAGGCTACATTAACACGACCGATCCATTTTTGTGGTCTGCAAAAAACAGTCCGTTTTTTTTCACGGGTGCATCCATGTGGCATCCGTTTCCGTTCCGTAGACGGTCCGTATGTCATCTGTTTGTCATCCGTGTGCCTTCCTTTTTTTTGTGTACTGCAAAAAACTGAAGGAGGGAAAATACATAAATTTACCCAGGATCCAAAGCTTCATCCTACATGAGGCGGTCACATGTTCACTCCAGTGCCATTTTCTACTGCTTTTCACAGCGTAGAGCGCTCTGGTGATTTTCTTTTGCTTGTACACTTCATATCAGTCTTTTCTGTCATTATAATGGCAGAAAGACACATAATGTCCCACTCTCCTGCATTTTGTAATTTTGCACCCTTTGGTGCCTTTCATGTGGCACTAAGCGGTGCTTAGCTTTGTATTTAGCCAAAAAAATGAAAAAAAAATGACGTAGGGTTCCCCCTATTTTTGTAGCCAGCTAGGGTAAAGCAGACGGCTGCAGCCTGCAGACCACAGCTGGCAGCCTCACCTTGGCTGGTAATCCAAAACTGAGGGCACCCCACGCTGTTATTTTAAATTAAATAAATAATTAAAAAAAAAAACACGTAGGGGTCCCGCCAAAATTGGATCACCGGCCAAGCTAAAGCAGACAGCTGGGGTCTGATATTATCAGACTAGGGAGGTCCATGGTTATTGGACTCTCCCCAGCCTAAAAATAGCAGGCCGCAGCTGCCCCAGAAGTGGCGCATCCATTAGATGCGCCAATCCTGGTGCTTCACCCCAGCTCATCCCGTGCCCTGGTGCGGTGGCAAACGGGGTAATATATGGGGTTAATATCAGATGTGTAATGTCACCTGGCACCAAGCCCTGGGATTGGTGAGGTCAGGCGTCTATCAGATACCCGACATCACCAACCCAGTCAGTAATAAAAAAAAATAGACGACAAACACATTTTTTTTTGAAAAAACACTCCCCAACACATTCCCTCTTTAACCAATTTATTAGAAAGAAAAACAAATCCAGCTCTGCTGTAATCCAAGGGGTTGCCATGACGATCCACACTGTCCCAGTCAATGAAGAGCAGGATGTTCCCCATTGGCTGGGAGAGCAATGCAGTGACCTGAGCTAACATCAATGGGTCAGCCCAGGTCACTGCAGGGGATGACAAGTGCTGATGTCAGCGAGGTACATTACCTGCGCTGATCTCCTGCACACTGACTTCAATCATCTTCACAGCCAAGTATCGCGAGCGGCCCGTGTCGTCACCGCTAGTCAGTCTCGGGTCGGAAGCGAGAGAACTTGATGTGACAAGCGGCGGCCATGGAGGACAGTGACAGCGCTGAGGTCGGGACTTCATCACCGCAGGTAAGCCGAGCGGGACCATGTGTGCAGAGTGCCAGGTGGGCGGAGCCTAGCGGGGTAATGCGTGCAGAGTGCCAGGTGGGCGGAGCCTAGCGGGACCATGTGTGCAGAGTGACAGGTGGGCGGAGCCTAGCGGGACCATGTGTGCAGAGTGCCAGGTGGGCGGAGCCTAGCGGGGTAATGTGTGCAGAGTGCCAGGTGGGCGGAGCCTAGCAGGACCATGTGTGCAGAGTGACAGGTGGGCGGAGCCTAGTGGGGTAATGTGTGCAGAGTGTCAGGTGGGTGGAGCCTAGCGGGACCATGTGTGCAGAGTGACAGGTGGGTGGAGCTTAGCGGGACCATGTGTGCAAAGTGCCAGGTGGGCGGAGCCTAGCGGGGTAATGTGTGCAGAGTGCCAGGTGGGCGGAGCCTAGATGGACCATGTGTGCAGAGTGACAGGTGGGTGGAGCCTAGCGGGACCATGTGTGCAGGGAGCCAGGTGGGCGGAGCCTAGCGGGGTAATGTGTGCAGAGTGCCAGGTGGGCGGAGCCTAGTGGGACCATGTGTGCAGAGTGCCAGGTGGCCGGAGCCTAGCGGGGTAATGTGTGCAGAGCGACATGTGGGCGGAGCCTAGCGGGGCAATGTTTGCAGAGTGTCAGGTGGGTAGAGCCTAGCGGGACCATGTGTGCAGAGTGACAGGTGGGCAGAGCCTAGCGGGACCATGTGTGCAGAGTGCCAGGTGGGCGGAGCCTAGCGGGACCATATGTGCAGAGTGACAGGTGGGCGGAGCCTAGCGGGACCATATGTGCAGAGTGACAGGTGGGCGGAGCCTAGCGGGACCATGTGTGCAGAGTGACAGGTGGGCGGAGCCTAGCGGGACCATGTGTGCAGAGTGACAGGTGGGCGGAGCATAGCGGGACCATGTGTGCAGAGTGCCAGGTGGACGGAGCCATGTGTGCTGGCCCATTCTGCCTTTGCAAACAGCTCAAGCTGAATGAGGTTGGATGGAGAGCATTTGTGAACAGCAATTTTCAGCTCTTTCCATAGATTCTCAATTGGATTCAGGTCTGGACTTTGACTTGGCCATTCTAACACCTGGATATATTTATTTTTGAACCATTCCATTGTAGATTTAGCTTTGTTTTTGATCATTGTCTTGTTGAAAGACAAATCTCTGTCCCAGTCTCAGGTCTTTTGCAGACTCCAACAGGTTTTCTTAAAGAATGGTCCTGTACTAGGCTCCCTCCATCTTCCCATCAATTTTAACCATTTTCCCTGTTGAAGCAAAGCAGGTCCAAACCATGATTCTGCCACGACCATGTTTGACAGTGGGGATGCTGTGTTCAGGGTGATGAGCTGTGTTGCTTTTACGCCAAACATATCGTTTGGCATTGTGCCCAAAAAGTTCAATTTTGGTTTCATCTGACCAGAGCATCTTCTTGCACATGTTAGGCGTGTCTCCCAGGTGGCTTGTGGCAAACTTTAAACAACACTTTTATGGATATCTTTGAGAAATGGCTTTCTTCTTGTCACTCTTCCATAAAGGCCAGCTTTGTGCAGTGTACCACTGATTGTTGTACTATGGACAGACTCTCCTAACTCAGCTGTAGATCTCTGCAGTTCATCCAGAGTGAGCATGGGCCTCTTGGCTGCATCTCTAATCAGTCTTCTCCTTGTTTGAGATGAAATTTTGGAGTGACAGCCGGGTCTTGGTAGATTTGCAGTGATATGATACTCCTTTCATTTCAATATGATCACTTACACAGTGCTTTTTTGGATGTTTAAAGTTTTGGAAATCTTTTTGCAACCAAATCTGGCTTTAAACTTCTCCACAACAGTATCACGGACCTGCCTGTTGTGTTCCTTGGTCTTCATGATGCTATCTGTGCTTTAAATAGAACACTGAGATATCACAGAGCAGGTGCATTTATGCGGACACTTCATTACACACAAGTGGTTTATATTTATCATCATCAGTCATTTAGGAGAACATTGGATCATTCAGAGATCCTCAATGAACTTCTGGAGTGAGTTTACTGCACTGAAAGTAAAGGGGCAGAATAATATTGCACGCCCCAATTTTCAGTTTTTTACAATAAATATCGTTCACCTTCACAATTGTGTCCCACTTGTTGTTGACTCTTCACCATAAAATTTACATTTTTATCTTTATGTTTGAAGCCTGAAATGTGGAAAAAGGTTGAAGAATTCAATGGACCGAATACTTTCGCAAGGCACTGTGTATATGTATATATATATATATATATATATATATATATATATATATATATCTTTTCATCATTTACATTTTAAAAATTGCAAAAAGGAACATGGACAGATAGAAATAATTGAGCACCATTGGAGATTTATGTGCTCAGCTAACTTTGAAAAATATTTCAGAACTTAACCTGTTAGTGTTATGGATTGTTCACCATCATCGTTAGGAAAGGCCAGGTGATGCAAATTTTACAACTTTATAAAAACTCAGCCGCCTTTAACCTCGTGCCAAAAAATGCAGCCATGGCTTCTTCTAAGCAGCTGCCTAGCACTCTGAAAATAACAATGGTGGAGGCCACAAAGAGGAATGCTATAAGAATATAGCAAAGAGTTTTCAAGTTGCCATTTCCTCAGTTAGAAATGTCATTAAGAAATGGCAGTTAACAGGAACAGTGGAGGTCAAGATTCGGTCTGGAAGACGAAGCAAAATTTCTTGTGAGAGCTGCTCATAGGATTGCTAGAGAGGCAAAGCAGAACCCCCACTTCACTGCAAAAGACCTTCAGGAAGATTTAGCAGTCAGTGGATTGTGGCACATTGTTCTGTTCAGAGACACCTGCACAAATATGGCTTTAGTCACCTCTCCTACGTCCTCACCATAAAACTCAGCATAAGAAGTATACGGAAAAACCTCTAAACAAGTCTGATGCATTTTGGAAACAAGTACTATGGATCAATGAGGTTAAAATGGAGCTCTTTGGCAACAATGATGAAAGGTATGTGTGGAAAAAAAGGTCACACAATTTCAGGAGAAGAATATATCACCAACCATTTAACAAAGGGGTTGATCAATCATGCTTTGGGGTTGTGTTGCAGCCAATGTCGTAAGAACCTTTCACTAGTATAGGGAAGAGATTCAATGATGTTTCAACAAATTATTGATGCAAAGATAACATCATCTGTAAAAAGGTTGAAGTTGAAAACAGGATGGCTTCTACTAATAGATAAGGGTCCTAAACACATGTCAAAATCCATAATCGATTTCCTCAAAAAGCACATGCTGAAGGTTTTACAATGTCCCTTACAGTCCCTTTATCTGAACATCTTTGAAAATATGACGATGACTGAGGAATCTCACAGAAGTGGAAGACTTTTCCAAAGAAGAATGGATGAAAATACCTCAAACAAGAATTGAAATACTTTTGGCTGGCTACAAAAAGTGTTTGCAACTGTGATACTTGCCAAAGGAGGTGCTACTAAGTACTAACTATGCAGGATGCCCAATATTTTGCATTGACCCATTCTCATTTTTTGTTAATTTAAAAATGTAAACGTTGAAAATTACATTTTTTTTTGCCTAAAATACAAAGGAAATGTGTCATCTTTAACCTTATGCCTTTTAGAGATCATTTAATCTTCAACTTGCTTAACTGTTAATTAACAGAGTTATATAGGTGGGTAGAGTATTCAAAGGGACTAATATGTAATCTCAACCCTATTTAAAATGTAGAATTTTTATTAATATTCATTAAAATACCATATATCCACAGTCAGACACACAAACATATAGATAAGAAATGGATCAGATTAACCTTGTGACTCTTACAAGGAGATGTATATATAAATATAAACTCACTTAGGGAGGGGAGGGATACTAACATAGCCCTTAGTGGGTAGTGTATCCCTACCTACCAACGGAGGGTATGACACCATAAGTTACCGGGCGCCCCCGTTCCATGTCGGCTTTCCCTCTCCCTGACCCTATTATAGGGATAAGATGGAAAACTCTATTGTGGTGCTTACACAGTCCGATATAAATTACAAAAAGGGTAGTTCTATTCCCTATATCATTTTCTGGACCAAAAAGTATCAAATTACTGATCCAAAAATAAAAAACCTTATTTATAATGTTTGCACAGTACAATATATATACAGGATTCTACTCACTATATTATTATCTTGTCCAAGGTAATAACTTGCTGATCCATAAGTTTTTACAACCAAACTTGTTCAAGGTGATATACCCCAAAAGTAATATTTACAATAACCTAGAGTCATATCACACGGGGCTCAGATAAACTCCCCATTATACTCTAGAAGATGAAAACAATTGGGATAAAGACACCCCTGCAAAAACTGCAAATAGAAAAATTGCTCCAATCACATTCAATAAAGACAGGGAGTAAAGATAGATCACTTCCCTGAAAAAGCAGAAATCCAGGCCTGCCAGGCCTCAACGCGTTTCTCCTCTCCCTTCAGAGGTTCATCAGGAGGCTAAGGGGAGATGGCAGCGGGTCCTGTTCAATAACAATCCATGGCTGTAAGCAGCGTTCATGTGCATGAATGAGGTATTTAAAGCATGGCGCCAGGGGAAGGGGCGGTCACGTAAACCAATCAAGACAGGGGACTTTAGTGTCTGCAATTTGCAACTGCGCATGCCTGAAAAAGCAAACGCTAGATGTCCATAGTACCCACTGCGCATGCCTCATATACTATAAGACAAAGAGCACGCATATGTCCAGGGGAGTGTCAGTGATACAATGAGCGTCCAATTGCGCCATAGTAGGTGTGGCTGAATGGGAAAGATTTATTCATTACAGCCAGAAGTATGCGCAATCACGTGACACTGCAAATGAAAGGACTTCAGTGTCTCTAAATTGCAACTGCGCATGCCTGAAACGGCAAGCGCTAGGATTTTATAATGCTCACTGCGCATGCTCAGTAATCACACAAAACATAGGACACTGGACAAAAGCACAGATATCCAGGAAAATTCCAGCAACACAGTCCACATCAAAACACACCACAAGTGGCACAGACATGCAGAAAGAACTTAATCATAGAACCAGATACAAGCGCGATCACGTGACATAAATAAATGAATTACAATGTCTAAAAAAAGCACCACTGCACATAACAGTAAGCAATAGACGTCTAGTAATGCCTTCTGCGCATGCCCAGCAGCCTATAACCAACGGACCGTCAGCAAAAGGCACAGGGAACAGAGAGGCAGTGTCAGAGACATCAGGATGTCACATAACAATGTGCCAGAAAGGAGGAGCAAATACATGTATGACCGGTATTGCAATTACCGTGACTAATACAGTGCTGCAAAAAATGACCCCCACTCAGAGGCTAGGCCAGAGACACCTCCCTAAACGGGCATCATATTAAAGAGGCCTGGTATAGAATATTATTATAATATAGTAAGGGCCTTACAAATATTAACCCCACACAAATGAGTGAATCAGGTCATAGAGTAAATACAACCAAAACTTACCATACAGGCTGGGGGCAAAGGAATTCCTCATACTCTACAAAATTACATTAGCCCTATAGACTACACCAGGCTACCCCTGTAGAAGGACATAAGTGCTATTAGAAGACACTGAAATTAACCCATTACCCTCACACATACCACACACAAAGTCTCTTAATACTGATTAAAAAAGAGACCATAGCTCAATGGAAAATTCCAGAGCCAAACAGCCGTGACTCACAGATTCCGAGTCGATAACGGAGGCGTGTCAAATTCTATCATAAATTGTACAACCCATCAACAATACTGACCAGAAGATTAGAGAAACAGCTCAAAACTTAATCAGAGATTATAAACAGCACACATAAGGGGCTTTATAGAAACAGGACCAGACAATTATAGAAAACTATAGAAAAGGGGAGAAGGAGAGTTTTTCATTAAGACCTAGGGGCGTCTGAGATCGAAGGTGGAAAATCCACTGACTCTCTTTCTGTAGAATTCTCCTATCCAAGTCACCACCCCTTACGTTCGGGCGAATGACCTGAATGACCTCCAAAACCACAAATGTTACACACTTTTCATTACCACCATGGCTCTCCCAGATGGGCCAGGTGTGTCTCTTTTCTGTCAGATATCACCGATATGCTCACCAATTCGTCTCCGGAACTTTCTTATCATTTTGCCCACATAATTTTGGGGGCAGCTACAAGTGGCCATTTAGACTACGCCACTTGATTTGCAATTGGCAAAGTCTCTTATCTCGTACTGATTATCGGTAGTGGCACTGGAAAAAGATTTTGTAACGGTAATCCAGCTGCAATACTTGCAATTTCCACACCGGTAGCAGCCCAATGGCTTTCTGTCCAGCCAAGTGCCTGGTGGAGTCGGTCTCGTATATAAACTATGCACCAGCTGGTCCCTTAGTGAAGCTCCTCTTCTATAGGTTATAGAAGGATGAGTGGTGAGCACATCCTGAAAATCCAGATCCGCTAACAGTATACCCAAGTGCTTATTAAAGATAGAACGCACCTGCTCCGAACGAGAATCAAAGGTACCAATGACTCTGATAGGTTCTTTATCAATGGTAAATACGGACCACAGCCACACCATGATTTAACAAGTTGGTATGTAATGGAATGAAAAATCAAAATACATGGTGGGATATAGGACCCAGACCGGTCGCTAATTGGTATGAATAAGGAGGAGAAAAAAGACGTGAGCACAACGCCTGAAAGTGCAAGAGTGATATCTTTCATTAGAGCCAGGGGAGGTGAATGGCGGCACAATTACAAGTGAAATGCAGGAAACAGGAAATCCAAGGTAATAGATGAAGTTAAAGACCGTGCACATATATTATACAATTACCATCCTATAAATAATGGGGTGGTACAAGTTGTCAACCAGGAGGAAATCAAAGCGGTAGAATGACCAGACCATAGTATAGCGCTACCAGCAATTAAACACCCATAATAGTTGTGAGGTAAAGGGCGTTATCTAAAGTTGTAGTTAACCGCATATGGGGAGTACAAACATACCTGGAGGAACAAACCCTTGGAGTATACCGTGACCTGCATCACCCGACGGCCGTTTCGGCTGTCCAAGCCTTCGTCAGGGGGAGTGGTTAGTGTGAGGGAGCGTGCATATAAAATAGGACAACAACCAATCAGGTCCGATGGACGGGGCAGTGACGCATGTGATGCCCCGGCAACCAAGGATGCCGCCCACCCGCCGCGTCATGTGTCATGTGACCGGAAGTGTTGTATGCAGGGCGACGCGGCGGGCGGCGTCCTTGGTTGCCGGGGCATCGCATGCGTCACTGCCCCGTCCATCGGACCTGATTGGTTGTTGTCCTCTTTTATACGCACACTCCCTCACAATAACCACTCCCCCTGACGAAGGCTTGGACAGCCGAAACGGCCGTCGGGTGACACAGGTCACTGTATACTCCAAGGGTTTGTTCCTCCAGGTATGTTTGTACTCCCCATATGCGGTTAACTACAACTTTAGATAACGCCTTTTACCTCACAACTATTATGGGTGTTTAATTGCTGGTAGCGCTATACTATGGTCTGGTCATTCTACCGCTTTGATTTCCTCCTGGTTGACAACTTGTACCACCCCATTATTTATAGGATGGTTATTGTATAATATATGTGCACGGTCTTTAACTTCATCTATTACCTTGGATTTCCTGTTTCCTGCATTTCACTTGTAATTGTGCCGCCATTCACCTCCCCTGGCTTTAATAAAGAAATCACTCTTGCACTTTCAGGCGTTGTGCTCGCGTCTTTTTTCTCCTCCTTATTTTTTATCAATGGTATCTGATTTTGTTTGTAACAGAGATTCTCTTGTGTGTTCCAAGTAGAGTTGAGCGCGGTTCGCGGTTCGAGGTTCTCCAGTTCTAGGCTCGAGTGATTTTGGGGCCTGTTCTAGATCGAACTAGAACTCGAGCTTTTTGCAAAAGCTCGATAGTTCTAGAAACGTTCGAGAACGGTTCTAGCAGCAAAAAAACAGCTAATTCCTAGCTGGCTTTCCGCTGTAATAGTGTAAGTCACTCTGTGAATCACACTATTATGACATTTCAGTGTATAGTGTGCGGGAACAGCGCCTTCAGATCACTGCTGTTTCTATAATGGCGATCGCCATTTTTTTTTTTTTCCTTGTCTTCCTTCCCTAAGCGCGCGCGTCTTGTGGGGCGGGCCAGCATGTCAGCCAATCCCAGACACACACACAGCTAAGTGGACTTTTAGCAAGAGAAGCAACGGCATGTGTGATAGGATGTCCATGTCACATGTCCCTGCATTATAAAACCGGACATTTTCCTCCAGGACGCCATTATCTCTTCTGCGTCTTTGGTGTCAGACATCACTGTTGCAGCTCCGTCCTTTGTCCTATCGCCGATACAGCTGTATGCGCTCCATACACAGCGTTAGACAGCTTAGGGAGAGCACTTTCTATCAGTCCTTTTAAGGGCTCAAACCGGTAGGGTCAGAGCCATAGGTGACAGGTCCTGAAAACAGAGACAGCGTCTGTGTAGCCAAGGTCAGGGATTTCGTCGCTGCATTTCACCATTAGGAGGGAATAGAAAGGCAGGCTTCCATTCCTCTACCCAGAGCCCCACAATCCTGGCACTGTACCCTCCTGTCCTCTGCACACTCCAACTCTTTTTAACTAAGCCATTATGCTAGCAAACAGTCAGTGTACCTAGTGGCATCCTAAACGTGGCTATTGTACTTTTGTCTAGTCACACTAGTGCAAAGATATTTGCAGCACCTCTGCCTGCATTGCACACTCAAACTTTTTTTAACTAAGCCATTATACTAGCAAACAGTCAGTGTACCTAGTGGCATCCTAAACGTGGCTATTGGACTTTTGTGTAGTCAAACTAGTGCAAAGATATTTGCAGCACCTCTGCCTGCATTGCACACTCAAACTCTTTTTAACTAAGCCATTATACTAGCAAACACTCAGTGTACCTAGTGGCATCCTAAACGTGGCTATTGGACTTTTGTCTAGTCACACTATTGCAAAGATATTTGCAGCACCTCTGCCTGCATTGCACACTCAAACTCTTTTTAACTAAGCCATTATACTAGCAAACAGTCAGTGTACCTAGTGGCATCCTAAACGTGGCTATTGGACTTTTGTGTAGTCACACTAGTGCAAAGATATTTGCAGCACCTCTGCCTGCATTGCACACTAAAACTCTTTTTAACTAAGCCATTATACTAGCAAACAGTCAGTGTACCTAGTGGCATCCTAAACGTGGCTATTGTACTTTTGTCTAGTCACACTATTGCAAAGATATTTGCAGCACCTCTGCCTGCATTGCACACTCAAACTCTTTTTAACTAAGCCATTATACTAGCAAACAGTCAGTGTACCTAGTGGCCTCCTAAACGTGGCTATTGTACTTTTGTCTAGTCACACTATTGCAAAGATATTTGCAGCACCTCTGCCTGCATTGCACACTCAAACTCTTTTTAACTAAGCCATTATACTAGCAAACAGTCAGTGTACCTAGTGGCATCCTAAACGTGGCTATTGTACTTTTGTCTAGTCACACTATTGCAAAGATATTTGCAGCACCTCTGCCTGCATTGCACACTCAAAGTCTTTTTAACTAAGCCATTATACTAGCAAACACTCAGTGTACCTAGTGGCATCCTAAACGTGGCTATTGGACTTTTGTCTAGTCACACTATTGCAAAGATATTTGCAGCACCTCTGCCTGCATTGCACACTCAAACTCTTTTTAACTAAGCCATTATACTAGCAAACAGTCAGTGTACCTAGTGGCATCCTAAACGTGGCTATTGGACTTTTGTGTAGTCACACTAGTGCAAAGATATTTGCAGCACCTCTGCCTGCATTGCACACTCAAACTCTTTTTAACTAAGCCATTATACCAGCAAACAGTCAGTGTACCTAGTGGCATCCTAAACGTGGCTATTGTACTTTTGTCTAGTCACACTATTGCAAAGATATTTGCAGCACCTCTGCCTGCATTGCACACTCAAACTCTTTTTAACTAAGCCATTATACTAGCAAACAGTCAGTGTACCTAGTGGCATCCTAAACGTGGCTATTGTACTTTTGTCTAGTCACACTATTGCAAAGATATTTGCAGCACCTCTGCCTGCATTGCACACTCAAACTCTTTTTAACTAAGCCATTATACTAGCAAACAGTCAGTGTACCTAGTGGCATCCTAAACGTGGGTATTGGACTTTTGTGTAGTCACACTATTGCAAAGATATTTGCAGCACCTCTGCCTGCATTGCACACTCAAACTCTTTTTAACTAAGCCATTCTACTAGCAAACAGTCAGTGTACCTAGTGGCATCCTAAACGTGGCTATTGTACTTCTGTCTAGTCACACTATTGCAAAGATATTTGCAGCACCTCTGCCTGCATTGCACACTCAAACTCTTTTTAACTAAGCCATTATACTAGCAAACAGTCAGTGTACCTAGTGGCATCCTAAACGTGGCTATTGTACTTTTGTCTAGTCACACTATTGCAAAGATATTTGCAGCACCTCTGCCTGCATTGCACACTCAAACTCTTTTTAACTAAGCCATTATACTAGCAAACAGTCAGTGTACCTAGTGGCATCCTAAACGTGGCTATTGGACTTCTGTCTAGTCACACTATTGCAAAGATATTTGCAGCACCTCTGCCTGCATTGCACACTCAAACTCTTTTTAACTAAGCCATTATACTAGCAAACAGTCAGTGTACCTAGTGGCATCCTAAACGTGGCTATTGTACTTTTGTCTAGTCACACTATTGCAAAGATATTTGCAGCACCTCTGCCTGCATTGCAGACTCAAACTCTTTTTAACTAAGCCATTATACTAGCAAACAGTCAGTGTACCTAGTGGCATCCTAAACGTGGCTATTGGACTTTTGTGTAGTCAAACTAGTGCAAAGATATTTGCAGCACCTCTGCCTGCATTGCACACTCAAACTCTTTTTAACTAAGCCATTATACTAGCAAACACTCAGTGTACCTAGTGGCATCCTAAACGTGGCTATTGTACTTTTGTCTAGTCACACTATTGCAAAGATATTTGCAGCACCTCTGCCTGCATTGCACACTCAAACTCTTTTTAACTAAGCCATTATACTAGCAAACAGTCAGTGTACCTAGTGGCATCCTAAACGTGGCTATTGTACTTCTGTCTAGTCACACTATTGCAAAGATATTTGCAGCACCTCTGCCTGCATTGCACACTCAAACTCTTTTTAACTAAGCCATTATACTAGCAAACAGTCAGTGTACCTAGTGGCATCCTAAACGTGGCTATTGTACTTTTGTCTAGTCACACTATTGCAAAGATATTTGCAGCACCTCTGCCTGCATTGCACACTCAAACTCTTTTTAACTAAGCCATTATACTAGCAAACAGTCAGTGTACCTAGTGGCATCCTAAACGTGGCTATTGGACTTTTGTGTAGTCAAACTAGTGCAAAGATATTTGCAGCACCTCTGCCTGCATTGCACACTCAAACTCTTTTTAACTAAGCCATTATACTAGCAAACAGTCAGTGTACCTAGTGGCATCCTAAACGTGGCTATTGTACTTTTGTCTAGTCACACTATTGCAAAGATATTTGCAGCACCTCTGCCTGCATTGCACACTCAAACTCTTTTTAACTAAGCCATTATACTAGCAAACAGTCAGTGTACCTAGTGGCATCCTAAACGTGGCTATTGTACTTTTGTCTAGTCACACTATTGCAAAGATATTTGCAGCACCTCTGCCTGCATTGCACACTCAAACTCTTTTTAACTAAGCCATTATACTAGCAAACAGTCAGTGTACCTAGTGGCATCCTAAACGTGGCTATTGGACTTTTGTGTAGTCACACTAGTGCAAAGATATTTGCAGCACCTCTGCCTGCATTGCACACTCAAACTCTTTTTAACTAAGCCATTATACTAGCAAACAGTCAGTGTACCTAGTGGCATCCTAAACGTGGCTATTGTACTTTTGTCTAGTCACACTATTGCAAAGATATTTGCAGCACCTCTGCCTGCATTGCACACTCAAACTCTTTTTAACTAAGCCATTATACTAGCAGTCAGTGTACCTAGTGGCATCCTAAACGTGGCTATTGTACTTCTGTCTAGTCACACTATTGCAAAGATATTTGCAGCACCTCTGCCTGCATTGCACACTCAAACTCTTTTTAACTAAGCCATTATACTAGCAAACAGTCAGTGTACCTAGTGGCATCCTAAACGTGGCTATTGTACTTTTGTCTAGTCACACTATTGCAAAGATATTTGCAGCACCTCTGCCTGCATTGCACACTCAAACTCTTTTTAACTAAGCCATTATACTAGCAAACAGTCAGTGTACCTAGTGGCATCCTAAACGTGGCTATTGGACTTTTGTGTAGTCAAACTAGTGCAAAGATATTTGTAGCACCTCTGCCTGCATTGCACACTCAAACTCTTTTTAACTAAGCCATTATACTAGCAAACAGTCAGTGTACCTAGTGGCATCCTAAACGTGGCTATTGGACTTTTGTGTAGTCAAACTAGTGCAAAGATATTTGCAGCACCTCTGCCTGCATTGCACACTCAAAATCTTTTTAACTAAGCCATTATACTAGCAAACAGTCAGTGTACCTAGTGGCATACAAGAAGTGGCTGTTGTACTCCATTAGTGCCCTACTGGTGCAAATCTATGTGCAGCACCTGTGCAGGACACCCTCCTGCTCTGTTTTTAATAAGCTATAATGATAGCAAAAAATACTGCCATTTAGTGGCATCATAGAACTGGCTGTTGTATTCCATTAGTGCCCCACTGGTGCCAAGCTATTTCTAGCACCTGTGCAGGACACCCTCCTGCTCTGTTTTTAATAAGCTATAATGATAGCAAAAAATACTGCCATTTAGTGGCATCATAGAACTGGCTGTTGTATTCCATTAGTGCCCCACTGGTGCCAAGCTATTTCTAGCACCTGTGCAGGACACCCTCCTGCTCTGTTTTTAATAAGCTATAATGATAGCAAAAAATACTGCCATTTAGTGGCATCATAGAACTGGCTGTTGTATTCCATTAGTGCCCCACTGGTGCCAAGCTATTTCTAGCACCTCTACATGACACCCTCATGCACATTTTGCTACGCTAATGTTATAGCAAACTCAGGGAATTCATTGCTGCATTTGATAATTCGGAGGGATAGAAAGTCAGGCTTCCTTTTGCTTTTCCTTCTGTTCATAGACAGCATCTCCAAGAGCAATTTCCCCTCCACGTCTAAATGTGGAGAGGCAGCTAGTGCACATGCGTGTGCCGATTTACCCCAGCTGCAGCCTAATTACAGTGTTTCGCCTAGTGAGTATGCTCAGCCTGACTGTGCTATTCCTGACGCTAAGTCTTCATTTCGGGATACAGCGCATGCTCCCACACTAAGTGTGAAAAGCCTCTTTGCACAGGTGCTTGCATTCTGTGCCGGGTCTAAGTCCTGTTTTGTGCATAGACACCATGCTAAAGCTGATAGTCTTTTTTCAGAGACTGTATTTCATGCTACTGAGCATGCTCAGGCACTTACTGCATCAGAGACTAGGTCCGGTAATGAACTCTTTGGCCCTGCTCCTGATGTGGGGGGCCCATATAGACCACAGGGCATCAGGTGTCCTCCCAAATGGCTTGCAGAGGCTCACCCCTATGACTTGTCACCGCATTATTGATGGTCAGACGATGACTGGTGAGGTGTTTGGGTCATGGCAGCCATGAGGTCATCATTGAAATTGCGGTTCCAAAAAGGACGCTAGTTATGCCACTGATGACGTGTCACTCTACTTTTGTCTCCAGGAGGTGCATTGTGGTTCACCCTGGTTTGGGGCGGACCCAGGTTATAAAAGGGGCTGGAGCCAACAAGGAGGTGCGCAGTCTTCTATTATGCTCCGAAAGAGCACACCTCCATGTGTTGAACCCATTGCGGCTTTAGGCCAGAGGTAGGCAGGGATAGGGTAACGATGCAGGCCACCACCAATGTTGGTAACGCAGAACGGTTAAGACCAGCTCCTGTCCTACCAGTCCTGCTTGTGCAGCCCAGTGGCATTAACAGGCCTGCTGCTGCTGATGCGCCTGCTGTCCACAGGTGTGCCCCTACGCACACGGTCAGCGTACTCAATGGCCCCTGTGTTGTTAATAGGAAGTTCCTGGGCTGGGTGGGCATGTGGACCCTGTGACGCTAACAGAGCTCCCAGTCTCCAGATCCGATTGGCGTCTAACTCGATTCAGGCTACTATTAGTTTCATAGCCACACAGCTCTGTATCCTCCACCAAACCTTCCAGTTGCCAACCTCTCCTTTTCCAACTGGGAGCACGGTGCACACTGACTGCTGATGGGGATATATACCTTTCTCTTTCTTTTCTTATTAATTTTCGTTATATAGCGGTAACATAGTATATACCACTTTATCCAAATCTGCCAGTCCCACTGTAACAGATGGTGTTTCTTCAGCAAATGTTACTGTTGCTTAACCACCAAATCCACGGACCAAAACTTTTTTCCCCTTTCCAACACACCTGTTCCCCTTTCCACCAGCATCTGTCCTTTTTCAACTCATTTTGGTATATGACCAAAAGTGCAACTCTGCAGGGACACCGTACTCAACGCCATCTCAGCACAGCAGCCAGCCCTCGGTCCCTCAGATGTAAACAAGTAAAAGACCATTTCCTCCTATCCATGACAAAGCGTTGAGATTCACTCTGTGCAGCACTGGTGTTTAGTGGAAAAGCAGATCTAAGATTGCGTACCACATTCTGCAGATACTCCTGTATACGTGCGTCCATTTCTATGGCAGGAATTATTTCGCCAAATTTTGTCTTGTACCGGGGATCTAACAGTGTGGCAACCCAGTATTCTGGATTACTTTGAATTCGTACAATCTGAGGGTCATGTTGTAGGTAGTGCAGCAAGAAGGCGCTCATGTGTCTTGTGCATCCAGGAGGACCAAGTCCTTGGTGTGTTGGTGGCAGAGAGGTGAGAATCGTGCCTCCTTCCTCTGCCCTCTCCCCCCAACCTCGCACAACCGAAATTTGAGCAAGCTCTCACTCATCTGCTGAGTCTTCCATGCCCATCGCCAGTTCGTCCTCCATTTCTTCATGGGCTCCTGCACCTTCCTCAACACTTTTTGCTGATACTATGCGCCCTTGTTAATCCCTCTCCCTCACAATGACTGCCGCATAGGTGCCGCTGACCATCTGGACCTCGTAGATCTTGTTATCCCTTCCGCATATGACTCCTCCTGTACTTCCTCCCCTTCCTCTTGTCCCAACACCTGACTCCGAATAATAATTACAGTGTGCTCCATCATGTAGATGACCAGAATTGTCACGCTGAGAATGACATTGCCAGTGCTAAACATCTTCGTCGACATTTGTAAACTGTGTAGCAGGGTGCATAGGTCCTTGATCTGACACCACTCCAGCAGCGTGATCTGCACCACCTCTGGATCAAGTTATCCCAGGCTATATGTCATAACGTATTGCAGCAGGGTTCGGCGGTGCTGCCACAAACGCTGCAACATGTGCAGATTCAAATTCCTGCGTGTCGGCACATCGCATTTCAGGCGTTTAACCACCAGACCTAAAGACTTCTGTAGCGACGAAAGTTGTTGAGCTGCTGTGTGCGCACGATGGAAGTGAGCACATAGCGAGCGTGCCCGCTGCACAAGGCCATGTGGGCCGTGATGGTGTTTTAAAAATTGCTGGAGAATTAGGTTCAACACGTGAGCCATACAAGGCACGTGTGTCACATTGCCCTGAGGATGGCCCGCAGCCAGGTTTGCATCATTGCCGCACACGGCTGTTAAGTCACCAACGGAGTCCGCTCCGTCAATTTGTACTCCGGTCGCCAGGTGACAACGTGTTCCTTTCATGCATAGTGCTGATGATGGGAGAGGAGTCGATGCCAGCGGCGCAGGTGGACGCAGGTTATGCTCACCCACTGGGCTGCATTACCTTGACAGATGCAGAATCTCTGGCTGAATGTAGCTAGTGGGTATCTCACAGATGAAATACCATCATTCAGCTACAACCAATGGGAAGACACCACACCCTTTTTTATGCCCATCCTGTCTGCAGACCACTGCCAGACATAGCTCTGCTTTTACCCCCAGTTCAGTTTTATGATTTTGTGTGCTTGTTACCTGACTACTTTTCCTGCTTGATGTTTATGTACCTTGTTGGCCGATCCGCATTTCACCTCTGCTTGTTTTCTGATTAAGTCCTGGCCGTCCCATTCTGTTCCTGTTCCTCAATTAATGTTTTGACCCTGCCTGACTACTATTCTCTGGAACTGCAGCCTTCCACAGGTATTAATCACCTTGGGCCCTGTGCAATTCTTAATCCCTGTATAGGGGTTAAAGGGTTTCAGGGTTCTAGGGGTCCTTCTTGGTGAGTGGCTTACCTCTAGCCTATCATTTACAGCCCATCTGAGTGTGTGGATCAAGGAAGGCGTTACACCGTGCTCTCTGCAGAAGGCCATGTGGGCAAGGATAGTGCTTTAAAAATTGCTGGACAACCAGGTTCAACACGTGAACCACACAAGGCACGTGTGTCACATTGTCACAGCGAAGGGCCGCACCCAAGTTTGCATCATTGTCGCACCCGGCCTTCCCTGGCTGCTGGTTGAGTGGAGACAACCATTGATGAAACTCGGTCTCCAGAGCTAACCGTCCACAACTTCTCAGCGGTGTGACTCACATTTCCCATACATTTCAAAGTAAAACTTTGACCGCCTGATGGCATTGAGCTCTGCTGCCAGCATAGTAAGGAGGTGTGTGGTAGTCCTTGTGCGCAGTTACAAGGAAGGGTGGCCTGAACACACAGGGTTTGCGCCAAGGTGGAGGACCCACATGAGGTTGAAGAGGCAGAAGCAGTGTATTAACTTCTACATACAGAAGAAGGATTGAAACAACTCGTGGGGACGGCAAGACTTGTACAGCAGACCCTTCTCCATCTCTCCCCACAGTAACCCATTGCCCAGTCAGCGACATGTAATGCCCCTGTCCATGCTTACTGGGCCAATTATCTGTGGTGAAATGCACCCTGTCACACAGAGTTTCTCAAGGAATCAGTGATGTTTAGTGCGACATGCTGGTGTAGCGCGTGCACGCCTTTGTTGGAGAAGGAGTGGCGCCTGGGCATCGGCTCTTGGGGCACTGCGATGGGCATAAGGTCTCGAAAATCCTCAGTTAAAAAGGTTGGAAAGGCAGCATTTTGGTAGCCAACAGTTTCCAGATGCTGAAAGTCAACCTCTAAGCCATGTCATGCCCTTCTAAAAGCATGTAAAACACAGCGAGGGGACTCCAACCACAGTCTCCCTCGTTTCCACTAACTGGGCCACACACACCCCACTTGACTGGCATCGGTTGAGCCCCCTTTTGAAAAAGAAAAAGATGCTTTGCATGAAGCACTCTCAAAAATACGCGTGCCTTTCCCGTCCCCTGGCTGACCCAGGGGAAGAAAAGTCCTCTGAGAGCCATGACTTGTTCATCTTGGTTCTTTTAGAAACACAGCGAGGGGACTCCAACCACAGTCTCCCTCGTTTCCACTAACTGGGCCACACACACCCCACTTGACTGGCATCGGTTGAGCCCCCTTTTGAAAAAAAAAAAGATGCTTTGCATGAAGCACTCTCAAAAATACGCGTGCCTTTCCCGTCCCCTGGCTGACCCAGGGGAAGAAAAGTCCTCTGAGAGCCATGACTTGTTCATCTTGGTTCTTTTAGAAACACAGCGAGGGGACTCCAACCACAGTCTCCCTCGTTTCCACTAACTGGGCCACACACACCCCACTTGACTGGCATCGGTTGAGCCCCCTTTTGAAAAAGAAAAAGATGCTTTGCATGAAGCACTCTCAAAAATACGCGTGCCTTTCCCGTCCCCTGGCTGACCCAGGGGAAGAAAAGTCCTCTGAGAGCCATGTCCACATTGTCAGTGGACAGACACGTGTGCTTATCTGCCAGCAGACCCCCAGCAGCACTGAAGACAAGTTCCGAGAGAACGCTGGCTGCAGGACATGACAAGATCCCCAAGGCGTACGTGGCGAGCTCAGGCAATTTATCAAGATTGGAAGCCTAAAATGAGCAGGGCTCAAGTTGCACAATAATGGAATCGATGTTTCCTTGCATATACTCATATATCTGTGTGTCCTCCTCTTTTTCCTTGTCCAGCTCTTTTGTTTTCGCATGAGTATATGTCCTTGTCACTTTCCCATGTGTTTGTGTTGTGTTGTGAGTTGTTTGTCACCTTTTGGACACCTTTGAGGGTGTTTTCTAGGTGTTTTTCTGTGTTTGTGATTGCCTGCCATTGTTTCCTATGCAGTTCCAGTTCGGTTCGTCGAACGTTCGACGAGCCGAACTCGAACGGGACCTCCGTTCGGTGAACCGACCTCGAGCCGAACCGGGACCAGTTTGCTCATCTCTAGTTCCAAGGTGTTTTTGAAAGCACCTCGTAATACATTATCAGGGTATCCTCTATCTTGGAATCTCATTCTCAAGTATCCAGCTTGTGTATAAAAATCCTGTTCCCGGGAACAATTGTGCCTTAGGAGCAAATATTGTCCCTTCGGAATTCCACTCCTGAGAGGGCCTGGATGGAAACGATCCCATCTCAGAAGACTATTTGTGGAGGTTGGTTTTCTATACATTTTAAGATAGGGGATCCAGACTCATCAATTGTGAAAGTAACATCCAAGAAAGACAAGGTGTTTTCATGAATTTCGCTTGTGAAGGATAAACCGAACTGATTAGAATTGATGCACCTCATGAACTCCCCAAATTCGTCCTTACTGCCAGACCAAATAATAAAAACATCATCGATGTATCTCCCCCAGAACTGGATCAATGAGATCCACCAGGGGGAGTCATCGGTGAAGATGGCACTTTCCTCCCACCAGCCCAGGAGCAGATTTGCATACGATGGGGCACACGAACTCCCCATCGCTCGAAGTCCCCTGTCTTGATTGGTTCACATGACCGCCCCTTCCCCTGGCGCCATGCTTTAAATACCTCATTCATGCACATGAACGCTGCTTACAGCCATGGATTGTTATTGAACAGGACCCGCTGCCATCTCTCCTTAGCCTCCTGATTAGAGATGAGCGAACTGGTCCCGGTTCGGCTCGAGGCCGGTTCGCCGAACGGGGGTCCCGTTCGAGTTCGGTTCGTCGAACGTTCGACGAACCGAACTCGAACGTATAGGCTAGAATGGGAGGCAATCACAAACACATAAAAATGCATTATAAATGTACACAAACAGTTAATAAACATTGCCATAACACTTACCGGACCTCGCGATCCCTTCTGCACTCTGTCTCCTGCCGCTATTCCATCCGATGATCGCTGAATCCTCCCGGTGACCTGCACTGCCAGCAGAGATGCAGGACCTATCGTGACGTCAAAATAGCCATGCGACCAGTCAAGTGGCTATTATCTCATTGGCTACAGACTGGTCACATGACTATGACACGTCATGTAGGACCTGCGAGTGCATCTCTCCGGTACACGGTGCACATATGTGTATCGCCGTGTACCGGCGACATGCTCTAGCACACGGTCGACTCCCCATTCCGTTAGGGACCGGCTGACACAGCCGGTCATTAACGGATATCACCGTTGCCATAGCAACGCAGTTAGCGGTGTCGTCACCGCTAACCGCGGCTCCGAGAGCACCGTTGCTATGGTAACGCGTCTGTCAGCGTTACCGCTAGCAGCCAGCAGTGATCACTCACGGAGTGAAGGCTGCACGCTGCTTCCCGATTGTAGTGATTATTGTAGTGAGGATGGAGGTTCCCCAGCCCCAAGTGATGAGCTGGTGAATCTCATCCTTCCTCACTACAATCGTCACTACTACTACACTAGTGATGATTGTAGTGAGGATGGAGGTTCCCCAGGCCCAAGTGATGAGCTGGTGAATCTCATCCTTCCTCACTACAATCGTCACTACTACTACACTAGAAAGAAAGAAGACAGAAGAGCAGGATCGTGGAGGGCTGACAGGGGGTAATAAAGATGGAGTCTCTAATGTGTCTGTGTATTTATTTCTATTAAAGTATTTTTTCTCTGTGTGGTGTCTTTTTTTTAACCCTTTATTGGAGATTCTTAATGGCCGGGTCAAACATGCCTGACATTAAGAATCTCTGGCTTAATACTGGCTAGTAAACAAAGCCAGTATTAACTCATGATTACCCAACAAGCCACCCGGCTCCAGGGCTGTTGGAAGAGTTGGATACAGCGCCAGATGATGGCGCTTCTATGAGAGCGCCATTTTCTGGGATGGCTGCGGACTGCAATTCGCAGCAGAGGCGCCCACAAACCTCGGGCTAACCTGTGCTGCGGATTCCAATCCCCAGCTGCCTAGTTGTACCCGGCTGGACACAAAAATGGGGCGAAGCCCACGTCATTTGTTTTTTAATTATTTCATGAATTAAGTGAAATAATTAAAAAAAAACGGGCTTCCCTATATTTTTGGTTCCCAGCCGGGTACAAATAGGCAACTGGGGGTTGGAGGCAGCCCGTGGCTGCCAGCTGTACCTGGCTAGCATACAAAAATATGGCGAAGCCCACGTCATTTTGTTGGTGGGCAAAAAAATTCTGCATACAGTTCTGGATGGAGTATGCTGAGCCTTGTAGTTCTGCAGCTGCTGTCTGCTCTTCTCCATACAGACAGACAGCAGCTGCAGAACTACAAGGCTCAGCATACTCCATCCAGGACTGTATGCAGAAGTTTTTTGCCCCCTGAAAAAATTATGTGGGCTTCGCCATATTTTTGTATGCTAGCCAGGTACAGCAGGCAGGTACGGCTGCCCCAACCCCCAGTTGCCTATTTGTACCCGGCTGGGAACCAAAAATAAAGGGAAGCCCTTTTTTTTATTATTTCATGAATTTCATGAAATAATTAGAAAACAAATGACGTAGGCTTCGCCCCATTTTTGTGTCCAGCCAGGTACAACTAGGCAGCTGGGGATTGGAATCCGCACCACAGGTTGGCCTGAGCTTTCTGGGCCCCACTGCTGCGAATTGCAGTCTGCAGCCGCCTCAGAAAATGGCATTTTCATAGAAGCGCCATCTTCTGGCGCTGTATCCAACTCTTCCAGCACCTGCCTGCTATACCTGGCTAGCATACAAAAATATGGCGAAACTCACGTCCTTTTTTTGTAGTTTTTTGGCAAAAAAAAAAAAAATGCTTCCCTGGATTTTCCATTGCCAGTGAAGGTAACACCAAGCAGTGGGGGTTAGCAGCCAGTAGCTGCTTGGATTACCCTTAGCTAGCAATACAAAAAATGCAGCGGGAGCCCATATTTATTTTTTTTAATTATTTATATAAATAACTAAAAATAAAATGGGCTTCCCTGTATTTTGATTGCTGGACATCACAGTGCTGTAAAAATAAATCTTTAAAAAAATGACGTAGCGCTCCGCGGTATTTTTGATTCTCAGCGCAGATAAAGCAGACAGCTATGGGTTGCCACCCCCATCTGCCTGCCGTTACCTTGGTTGGCAATCAAAATACAGGGAAGCCCATTAATTTTTTCTATTTAAAAAATAGTTAAAAAAAAAAATGACGTTGGGTCCCCCCATTTTTGATAGCCAGCTAGGATAAAGCAGACGGCTGTAGCCTGAAAACCACAGCTGGCAGCTTTACCGTGGTTGGGGATCCAATGTGGAGGTCCCCTCAGGCTCTTTTTTATAATTATTTTATAAATATTAATAATTACACAAAAAAAGTAGGGTCCCCTCCAAATTGGATCACCAGCCAAGGTAAAGCGGACAGCTGTGGTCTGGTATTCTCAGGGTGGGAAGGTCCATAGTTATTGGGCCTTCACAGCCTAAAAATAGCAGGCCGCAGGCACCCCAGACGTGGCGCATCCACTAGATGCGCCAATCCTGGCGCTTCACCCCAGCTCATCCCGTGCCCTGGTGCAGTGGCAAACGGGGTAATAAATCGGGTTGATACTAGCTGTAAAGTCACCTGAGATCAAGCCCAGCAGTTTGTGATGTCATGGCGTCTATTAGATACCCAACATCATAAACTGTCAGTACTAACAAAAACAAAAAATCGACAAAAGAAATTTATTTGAAAAAACAGTCCCCAAAACATTTCCTCTTTCACCAATTTATTGTAAGAAAAAAAATAAAGGGGTCCCACGACGACTTTGGACCGTCTAGAATATGGGGGGAGACACTCAGGGAACGTATCCCCCATTTTCTAGGAGTGCGGACCCTTCATGTGAGGAGTGTGGGTACAATGAATCTGCACTCACTCTCCCCGGGTCCACAGCAGCAGAGTCCATGTCGTAATGGTTGCTACCAAAGCTGCAATGCCCTGCTCATGAGGTAGGGGCATGCCTAATCAGGAGAACTACTGTAGAGGAAGCTCTGCTCACTGGTATATAGGTGCTCAGAGGTAATAATAGATAAAATTAGTGAGTAACCTCGACACTCTAAATCTCCCAGACTAAGTCAGTAAGTCCCAATGGATAGTAATGCAAAATCTCTCTTTATTGGTCCGTATTAAGAACATTTTTTTTTTCATAAGCATATATGTTTTTGTCCAAAACAAGTTACAATTGACGTTTCGGCCTGAGCCTTCGTCAGATTGGACTTATCTGCATGTAATCATGAAAAATGACAATAATCAGTATCACATAAGAGTGAGAGAACAATAACATAAACTCGAACAATGTAGAGGTACAATTGGGATGCAGCAAAAAAACTGCAACACAGCAAGAAATGAAACACATGATACAAATGTCATAATACAGTACAAGGACAATATAGTAATGACAAATATGGGGTCAGAGTAGACTTAGACAGCTCTGGTACGAAAGAGATGTCAATCATAAAGTGACATGTGCAGTAGGTGTAGAACTACAGTATGCATGGCAGAGCTAATGGGTAGACCGACCATAGAAAAAGAACGGAGAAAAAGTGGAGAAAAAGTGGAGAAAAAGTGGAGAATAAGTGGAGAAAAAGTGGAGAAGAAGTGGAGAAAAAGTGGAGAAAAAGTGGAGAATAAATGGAGAAAAAGTGGAGAAAAAGTGGAGAATAAGTGGAGAAAAAGTGGAGAAAAAGTGGAGAAAAAGTGGAGAAAAAGTGGAGGAAAAAGTGGAGAAAAAGTGGAGAAAAAGTGGAGAATAAGTGGAGAAAAAAATGGAGAAAAAGTGGAGAAAAAGTGGAGAAAAAGTGGAGAAAAAGTGGAGAATAAGTGGAGGAAAAAGTGGAGAAAAAGTGGAGAATAAGTGGAGAATAAGTGGAGAAAAAGTGGAGAAAAAGTGGAGAAAAAGTGGAGAAAAAGTGGAGAATAAGTGGAGGAAAAAGTGGAGAAAAAGTGGAGAATAAGTGGAGAAAAAGTGAAGACAAAGTGGAGAAAAAGTGGAAAAAAAGTGGAGAAAAAGTGGAGAATAAATGGAGAAAAAGTGGAGAAAAAGTGGAGAAAAAAATGGAGAAAAAGTGGAGAAAAAGTGGAGAAAAAGTGGAGAAAAAGTGGAGAAAAAGTGGAGAAAAAGTGGAGAATAAGTGGAGAAAAAGTGGAGAAAAAGTGGAGAAAAAGTGGAGAATAAGTGGAGAAAAAGTGGAGAAAAAGTGGAGAAAAAGTGGAGAATAAATGGAGAATAAATGGAGAATAAGTGGAGAAAAAGTGGAGAAAAAATGGAGAAAAAGTGGAGAAAAAGTGGAGAATAAATGGAGAATAAATGGAGAATAAATGGAGAATAAGTGGAGAAAAAAATGGAGAAAAAGTGGAGAAAAAGTGGAGAATAAATGGAGAAAAAAATGGAGAAAAAGTGGAGAAAAAGTGGAGAAAAAGTGGAGGAAAAAAATGGAGAAAAAGTGGAGAAAAAGTGGAGAAAAAATAGAGAAAAAGTGGAGAATTTTTTTCTCCATTTATTCTCCACTTTTTCTCCATTTTTTCTCCACTTTTTCTCCATTTTTTTCTCCACTTTTTCTCCACTTTTTCTCCACTTTTTCTCCACTTTTTCTCCACTTATTCTCCACTTATTCTCCACTTATTCTCCACTTATTCTCCACTTTTTCTCCATTTAAGTGGAGAATAAGTGGAGAATAAGTGGAGAAAAAGTGGAGAAAAAGTGGATAAAAAAATGGAGAAAAAGTGGAGAAAAAATGGAGAAAAAGTGGAGAATAAATGGAGAAAAAAATTCTCCACTTTTTCTCTATTTTTTCTCCACTTTTTCTCCACTTTTTCTCCATTTTTTTCCTCCACTTTTTCTCCACTTTTTCTCCATTTTTTTCTCCACTTTTTCTCCATTTTTTCTCCATTTTTTCTCCATTTTTTCTTCATTTTTTCTCCATTTTTTCTCCACTTTTTCTCCACTTTTTCTCCACTTTTTCTCCACTTTTTCTCCACTTTTTCTCCACTTTTTCTCCACTTATTCTCCACTTATTCTCCACTTATTCTCCACTTATTCTCCACTTTTTCTCCATAAGTGGAGAAAAAGTGGAGAAAAAAGTGGAGAAAAAGTGGAGAAAAAGTGGAGAAAAAGTGGAGCACCCTTTGGTGCCTTTCATGTGGCACTAAGGGGTGCTTAGCTTTGTATTTAGCCAAAAAAATGAAAAAAAAAAATGACGTAGGGTTCCCCCTAGTTTTGTAGCCAGCTAGGGTAAAGCAGACGGCTGCAGCCTGCAGACCACAGCTGGCAGCCTCACCTTGGCTGGTAATCCAAAACTGAGGGCACCCCACGCTGTTATTTTAAATTAAATAAATAATTTAAAAAAAAAACAAACACGTAGGGGTCCCCCAAAATTGGATCACCAGCCAAGGTAAAGCAGACAGCTGGGGCCTGATATTCTCAGACTAGGGAGGTCCATGGTTATTGGACTCTCCCAAGCCTAAAAATAGCAGGCCGCAGCCGCCCCAGAAGTGGCGCATCCATTAGATGCGCCAATCCTGGTGCTTCGCCCCAGCTCATCCCGCGCCCTGGTGCGGTGGCAAACGGGGTAATATATGGGGTTGATGCCAGATGTGTAATGTCACCTGGCATCAAGCCCTGGGGTTGGTGAGGTCAGGCGTCTATCAGATACCCGACATCACCAACCCAGTCAGTAATAAAAAAAAATAGACGACAAACACATTTTTATTTGAAAAAACACTCCCCAAAACATTCCCTCTTTAACCAATTTATTAGAATGAAAAACAAATCCAGGTCTGGTGTAATCCAAGGGGTTGCCATGACGATCCACACTGTCCCAGTCAATGAAGAGCAGGATGTTCCCCATTGGCTGGGAGAGCAGTGCAGTGACCTGAGCTAACATCAATGGGTCAGCCCAGGTCACTGCAGGGGGTGCGTGTGTGATAGTGTGTGTGTGTGTGTATGTGTACGTGTGTGTGTGTATATGTGTACATGCCGCGGGCAGGAGGGGGTGGAGTGAGCTGAGCGGGAAGTGTGGGCTTCCTGCACGTAACTAAGATAAACATTGGGTTACTAACCAAAGCGCTTTGCTTGGATACCCGATGTTTATCTTGGTTACCAGCTTGTGGCAGGCTGCCAGCGATGGCTCCTGCACACTGTAGCTGTAAAAAGCCCTGCTTTTTGCTGCTAGAACCGTTCTCGAACGTATCTAGAACTATCGAGCTTTTGCAAAAAGCTCGAGTTCTAGTTCGATCTCGAACAGCCCCAAAAATCACTCGAGCTTAGAACTGGAGAACCTCGAACTGTGAACCGCGCTCAACTCTACTCCTGATGAACCTCTGAAGGGAGAGGAGAAACGCGTTGAGGCCTGGCAGGCCTGGATTTCTGCTTTTTCAGGGAAGAGATTTATCTTTACTCCCTGTCTTTATTGAATGCAAGAAGGCCTGCGGAGACACCATCACATGTTTCTCAACGCTGGCAGGAAACTAGCCAGGTCTTTCACCGGGACGGAACAACCACGGGAAGGGCAGTCTCCAGTCAAGGAGACCACCTATGCCAAACATGGTATCCATCCAGAGACAGCCGTTTCGGGGTATTTGCCCCTCATCAGTGCCAGATTCCTACTCCACACTGATGAGGGGCAAATACCCCGAAACGGCTGTCTGTGGATGGATACCATGTTTGGCATAGGTGGTCTCCTTGACTGGAGACTGCCCTTCCCGTGGTTGTTCCGTCCCGGTGAAAGACCTGGCTAGTTTCCTGCCAGCGTTGAGAAACATGTGATGGTGTCTCCGCAGGCCTTCTTGCTTTGAATATTTCCCAGGGGGCATTGCTCTAGAATCACTGCGTTGAGAAACACGTGATGGTGTCTCCGCAGTGGTGGATGTTGATCTCCCTAAGGTCAACCATCCTTGCTCACATAGTCTTTTACTAGGCAATGTCCCACTAGCCAGATTCCTACTCCACACTGATGAGGGGCAAATACCCCGAAACGGCTGTCTGTAGATGGATACCATGTTTGGCATAGGTGGTCTCCTTGACTGGAGACTGCCCTTCCCGTGGTTGTTCCGTCCCGGTGAAAGACCTGGCTAGTTTCCTGCCAGCGTTGAGAAACATGTGATGGTGTCTCCGCAGGCCTTCTTGCTTTGAATATTTCCCAGGGGGCATTGCTCTAGAATCACTGCGTTGAGAAACACGTGATGGTGTCTCCGCAGTGGTGGATGTTGATCTCCCTAAGGTCAACCATCCTTGCTCACATTGTCTTTATTGAATGTGATTGGAGCAATTTTTCTATTTGCAGTCTTTGCAGGGGTGTCTTTATCCCAATTGTTTTCAGCACCTAGAGTATAATGGGGAGTTTATCTGAGCCCCGTGTGATATGACTCTAGGTTATTGTAAATATTACTTTTGGGGTATATCACCTTGAACAAGTTTGGTTGTAAAAACTTATGGATCAGCAAATTTTTACCTTGGACAAGATAATAATATAGTGAGTAGAATCCTGTATATATATTGTACTGTGCAAACATTATAAATAAGGTTTTTTATTTTTGGATCAGTAATTTGATACTTTTTAGTCCAGAAAACAATATAGGGAATAGAACTACCCTTTTTGTAATTTATATCGGACTGTGTAAGCAACACAATAGAGTTTTCCATCTTATCCCTATATTAGGGTCAGGGAGAGGGAAAGCCGACGTGGAACGGGGGCTCCCGGTAACTTATGGTGTCATACCCTCCGTTGGTAGGTAGAGATACACTACCCACGAAGGGCTATGTTAGTATCCCTCCCTTCCCTAAGTGAGTTTATATATATATATATACACATCTCCTTGTAAGAGTCACAAGGTTAATCTGATCCATTTCTTAGCTATATGTTTGTGTGTCTGTCTGTGGATATATGGTATTTTAATGAATATTAATAAAAATTGTACATTTTAGACCCACAACACACATCCGTTTAATTTGTACGTGTGCGGTACATATTTGCACGTACCGGAGACACGTACACACGGAGACCCATGTTATTCAATGGTACATGGCACACACACGTAAAATCACACGGAACGTGTGACCGTGTGGTAAGTACGTGTGTGCACTTTTCTACACGGACAACATGTCCGTTTTTGGCCGGCAGCACGCAGGCACGGACCCACTTTAGTGTATGGGTTCGTGCCTGCACGTACCGCACACGGAGTATGTCCGTGTTCAGCACGTTTCGTGCGTGTGCGTTTTTACACTAGCGATCTTATTTTTTGTTTTTTTTAAATTAAATTCAGTATACTTACCTTTTTTTCTGCTGTTCTCAGTCATACTTACACTGGCGCTCATTTTTTTTCCAGCTCTGCTGCATGGAGGTGACCGGAGCTGCAGAAGACACCGCCGCTCCTGTCACCTCCTCGCAGCAACTGAAGACAGCCGCGTGATCAGCTGAGCTGTCACTGAGGTTACCCTCGGCCACCGCTGTATCCAGTGACAGCGGGTAACCTCAGTGACAGCACAGCTGATCGCGCTATTCCCTTCATTAGCTGCGTGGAGCTGACCGGAGCGGTGGTGTCTTCTGCAGCTCCGGTCA
Organism: Anomaloglossus baeobatrachus; assembly: GCF_048569485.1. Classification (NCBI taxonomy): domain Eukaryota; kingdom Metazoa; phylum Chordata; class Amphibia; order Anura; family Aromobatidae; genus Anomaloglossus; species Anomaloglossus baeobatrachus. The sequence continues at coordinate 325,378,709 of NC_134356.1, read as the reverse complement.
CCTTCATACAGCAGAGCTGGAAGCGACGCTGGGCCATCCTGGAGTACACCGGACATGGAGGGCTTTTTTGGGCTTATTAAATTGGTGAACAAGGCAATTTGTTAGTGTTTTTTTTTTCTAATAAAGGATTGTTCGGGTGTGTGTGTTTATTTACTGTAATTTACAGATTAATCATGGAAGGTATCTCGGGGAAACGCCTGACATGATTAATCTAGGACTTATTGGCAGCTATGGGCTTCCAATAACTCCTTATTACCCCGATTTGCCAACGCACCAGGGCAAATCGGGAAGAGCCGGGTACAGTCCCAGAACTGTCGCATCTAATGTATGCGGCAATTCTGGGCGGCTGCTGACTGATATTGTTAGGCTGGGGGGCTCTCCATAACGTGGGGCTCCCCATCCTGAGAATACCAGCCTTCAGCCGTTTGGCTTTATCTGGCTGGTATTAAAATTGGGGGGGACCGCACGCCGTTTTTTAAATTATTTATTTATTTATTTTACTGCACAGTATAGACACGCCCACCGGCTGCTGTGATTGGGTGCAGTGAGACAGCTGTCACTCAGCGTGGGGGGCGTGTCTGACTGCAACCAATCACAGGCGTCTTTGGGTGGGGAAAGCAGGGAATACGAGATTGATTAATGAGCGGCCGGCATATTCAAAGTAATTGTTCCCGTGTATTCTCTGCACAGCTGTTCCTCGCAGCGCTGGTGATCGGGGAGCCGTAAGTATGAGAGAGGGCTGCTCACTTCAGTCACTCAGGGGATTAGCGGTCACTGGTGAATCCTTCACATGTGACCGCTAATCAGTACGCGGCACACAGACAGAGCCGCGGCATGACAATGAAGTCGGGTGCAGTTTACCCGAGTTCATTCTCATCGCGCAACTCTGTCTGCTGTCAGCCGACATGTATCAACGACATTGTGCAACACACAAACGGACATTCCACATGGACATTCCACGTACACATACACGGGCATTTTACACACAAACACGGACATTTTACACGTACACACGGCTCACATACGCCATCACACGGATGCCATACGTACCGGAGAAACGCCCCCAAAAAACGGAACACGGACCCAAAAAACGGACCGTGTCACACGGACGTTTTTTTTGTGGAAGTGTGTTTTAGGCCTTAAACAGGGTTGAGATTACATGTTAGTCCCTTGCTTAAGTGTTAACAGTAATTTTGACCAGCGGTGCACAACCTTTCACATATCACTGTAGTTGAAGATTTTTCTGGTGACTGTGTGGGCATTGCCATGAAGTCATTCCTTCACGAGGGAATGTCACACCAGCCCTACTCTCATAAATATGGTGTGGGATAGCCTACTATTCAGTTTCCAGACTCTCTCGTCTTAATTCTAGGTATACTGACTGACAGATTGCGTTACATTAAATTGGTGATCGTACTAGTGGTATGACCATTTCTCCAAAATGTCACATGATCCATTTTTTTAACACAATGACTGACTGAATGTTGCTTGTGTTACTGTGAACAGTCTGCATGGCTACACATCTTACCATGGCCTGCATTTTCATTGACCATGTTTCCTATCGAGCACATCTGTGACGACATGGCATCTGTGATAATATTGGCCATTTTAAAAGAAGCTGAAAACAGCGGATATTGACGATTTGTATGACAATGTGCAGAACATTTTTCAGTCAATAATTTCATGGACAGCATGCCAAGGTGTGAAGTGCATGTTTTTCTGTGTGTGGTCCTCATGCACAATACTGAATATAACGAGATGTCTTGAAAATTTTGTTTTCATTTTTTCATTATTTACATATCATTAACATATCTGTCTATCTTATGATTTCTGCATTCCATAACTTATCCTTCTAGGTTGCAATTTCAGTGTTCAGGAGTGTATTTTATTGGAAAAAAAAAACAGGAAATAAATTTTAAATCATTCTGTACTTTCACAGCTGTTTAGAATCTACAAAATGTTACTGCTATTAACATGAAAAATAGTTAAAAGCATGTATTGAGTAACTCTTTGTAAATGCATTTTATTATTTTGTTTACTCAACATGTGATTTAAATTGGTTGTTCACTCCCTGGACAGCCTCTTTTTAAATAAAGCAGTTCCCCTTATACAAGGAACTGCCGATAAGTCTTTGGCTTTACCCAGAAAGAAACGAGATAGAATGATGGGGTGGTACAAGTTGTCAACCAGGAGGAAATCAAAGCGTTAGAATGACCAGACCATAGTATAGCGCTACCAGCAATTAAACACCCATAATAGTTGTGAGGTAAAGGGCGTTATCTAAACTTGTAGTTAACCGCATATGGGGAGTACAAACATACCTGGAGGAACAAACCCTTGGAGTATACCGTGACCTGCGTCACCCGACGGCCGTTTCGGCTGTCCAAGCCTTCGTCAGGGGGAGTGGTTAGTGTGAGGGAGCGTGCATATAAAATAGGACAACAACCAATCAGGTCCGATGGACGGGGCAGTGACGCATGCGATGCCCCGGCAACCAAGGATGCCGCCCACCTGCCGCGTCATGTGTCATGTGACCGGAAGTGTTGTATGCAGGGCGACGCGGCGGGCGGCGTCCTTGGTTGCCGGGGCATCGCATGCGTCACTGCCCCGTCCATCGGACCTGATTGGTTGTTGTCCTCTTTTATACGCACACTCCCTCACAATAACCACTCCCCCTGACGAAGGCTTGGACAGCCGAAACGGCCGTCGGGTGACGCAGGTCACGGTATACTCCAAGGGTTTGTTCCTCCAGGTATGTTTGTACTCCCCATATGCGGTTAACTACAACTTTAGATAACGCCCTTTACCTCACAATTATTATGGGTGTTTAATTGCTGGTAGCGCTATACTATGGTCTGGTCATTCTACCGCTTTGATTTCCTCCTGGTTGACAACTTGTACCACCCCATTATTTATAGAATGGTTATTGTATAATATATGTGCACGGTCTTTAACTTCATCTATTACCTTGGATTTCCTGTTTCCTGCATTTCACTTGTAATTGTGCCGCCATTCACCTCCCCTCGCTCTAATAAAGATATCACTCTTGCACTTTCAGGCGTTGTGCTCGCGTCTTTTTTCTCTTCCTTATTCTTTATCAATGGTATCTGATTTTGTTTGTAACAGAGATTCTCTTGTGTGTTCCAAGGTGTTTTTGAAAGCACCTCGTAATACATTATCAGGGTATCCTCTATCTTGGAATCTCATTCTCAAGTCTCCAGCTTGTGTATAAAAATCCTGTTCCCGGGAACAATTGTGCCTTAGGAGCAAATATTGTCCCTTCGGAATTCCACTCCGGAGAGGGCCTGGATGGAAATGATTAGAGATGAGCGAACCGGTCCCGGTTCGGCTCGAGGTCGGTTCGCCGAACGGAGGTCCCGTTCGAGTTCGGTTCGTCGAACGTTCGACGAACCGAACTCGAGCCAATAGGAAACAATGGCAGGCAATCACAAACACAGAAAAACACCTAGAAAACACCCTCAAAGGTGTCCAAAAGGTGACAAACAACTCACAACACAACACAAACACATGGGAAAGTGACAAGGACATATACTCATGCGAAAACAAAACAGCTGGACAAGGAAAAAGAGGAGGACACACAGATATATGAGTATATGCAAGGAAACATCGATTCCATTATTGTGCAACTTGATCCCTGCTCATTTTAGGCTTCCAATCTGGATAAATTGCCTGAGCTCGCCACGTACGCCTTGGGGATCTTGTCATGTCCTGCAGCCAGCGTTCTCTCGGAACCTGTCTTCAGTGCTGCTGGTGGTCTGCTGGCAGATAAGCACACGCGTCTGTCCACTGACAATGTGGACATGGCTCTCAGAGGACTTTTCTTCCCCTGAGTCAGCCAGGGGACGGGAAAGGCACGCGTATTTTTGAGAGTGCTTCATGCAAAGCATCTTTTTCTTTTTCAAAAGGGGGGGGTCAACCGATGCCAGTCAAGTGGGGTGTGTGTGGCCCAGTTAGTGGCAACGAGGGAGACTGTGGTTGGAGTCCCCTCGCTGTGTTTCTAAAAGAACCAAGATGAACAAGTCATGGCTCTCAGAGGACTTTTCTTCCCCTGGGTCAGCCAGGGGACGGGAAAGGCACGCGTATTTTTGAGAGTGCTTCATGCAAAGCATCTTTTTCTTTTTCAAAAGGGGGGGTCAACCGATGCCAGTCAAGTGGGGTGTGTGTGGCCCAGTTAGTGGCAACGAGGGAGACTGTGGTTGGAGTCCCCTCGCTGTGTTTCTAAAAGAACCAAGATGAACAAGTCATGGCTCTCAGAGGACTTTTCTTCCCCTGGGTCAGCCAGGGGACGGGAAAGGCACGCGTATTTTTGAGAGTGCTTCATGCAAAGCATCTTTTTCATCTTGAAAATTGGGTCAACTGATGCCAGTCAAGTGGGGTGTGTGTGGCCCAGTTAGTGGAAATGAGGGAGACTGTGGTTGGAGTCCCCTCGCTGTGTTTCTAAAAGAACCAAGATGAACAAGTCATGGCTCTTAGAGGACTTTTCTTCCCCTGGGTCAGCCAGGGGACGGGAAAGGCACGCGTATTTTTGAGAGTGCTTCATGCAAAGCATCTTTTTCTTTTTCAAAAGGGGTGGTCAACCGATGCCAGTCAAGTGGGGTGTGTGTGGCCCAGTTAGTGGCAACGAGGGAGACTGTAGTTGGAGTCCCCTCGCTGTGTTTCTAAAAGAACCAAGATGAACAAGTCATGGCTCTCAGAGGACTTTTCTTCCCCTGGGTCAGCCAGGGGACGGGAAAGGCACGCGTATTTTTGAGAGTGTTTTATGCAAAGCATCTTTTTCATCTTGAAAATTGGGTCAACTGATGCCAGTCAAGTGGGGTGTGTGTGGCCCAGTTAGTGGCAACGAGGGAGACTGTGGTTAGAGTCCCCTCGCTGTGTTTCTAAAAGAACCAAGATGAACAAGTCATGGCTCTCAGAGGACTTTTCTTCCCCTGGGTCAGCCAGGGGACGGGAAAGGCACGCGTATTTTTGAGAGTGTTTTATGCAAAGCATCTTTTTCATCTTGAAAATTGGGTCAACTGATGCCAGTCAAGTGGGGTGTGTGTGGCCCAGTTAGTGGCAACGAGGGAGACTGTGGTTAGAGTCCCCTCGCTGTGTTTCTAAAAGAACCAAGATGAACAAGTCATGGCTCTCAGAGGACTTTTCTTCCCCTGGGTCAGCCAGGGGACGGGAAAGGCACGCGTATTTTTGAGAGTGCTTCATGCAAAGCATCTTTTTCTTTTTCAAAAGGGGGGGTCAACCGATGCCAGTCAAGTGGGGTGTGTGTGGCCCAGTTAGTGGCAACGAGGGAGACTGTGGTTGGAGTCCCCTCGCTGTGTTTTACATGCTTTTAGAAGGTCATGACATGGCTTGGAGGTTGACTTTCAGCATCTGCAAACTGTTGGCTACCAAAATGCTGCCTTTCCAACACCTGTGGTTATAGACAATGAGGAACATACTGATGAAGATGAGACGCAGATACCCGATTGGGATGACAACTGAAATATTCGGTCAGGGCAAGAAGAGGCTCGGTCTGAGGTGGGAGGGGAGTGCAAACACAACAATTGATGATGAAGTTCTAGATCCCACCTACTGTCAACCCACAGTCAGACACTCGAGGAGGTCAACAGAGGCGGTGGAGGAGGATGCAACCGACGACGAAGTTACCTTGCGCCTTCCTGGACAGAGTCGGAGCACTGGTAGCACGTCTACAACTGCATCCTCAGCCACCACTCTGCCTCTGAGCATTATTCGGGGTGGATCAACAGGTCGCATGGCCTCTAAGCCTTGCCTAGCCTGGTCCTTTTTTGACATAGAAAAAGATCGCCCAAATTATGTGATCTGTAAAATTTGTCATGGTTCTCTTAGTAGAGGTCAAAACCTCAGCAGTTTGACAACTTCTTCCATGAATCGTCACATGAATAAATATCATATAGCCCGGTAGGAAGCTCACCGTGCTGCAATGCGGCCTAGCGGAGCGAACCATCCACTGCCTGCCCCTTCCAGTGCATCCGCGCGCTCGTCATCTTCTAGGACTGTGGGGACAGCTGTCACACCTGTTTTTCCACCCACAACTTCCAACACTGTAACCGCAACAGGCAGTTTGCTTGGTAGGTCGTCAGTTGGTTTGGAAGGGGAAACAAGTACGTGTGTACAGCTCTCTCAGACATTGATAGCACCAACGTTGGATGAAGGCAACATCATGTCTCCGCCTGCACTTTCCTCACAAACCTGCATTTTTCCAGGGACACCCTACTCAACACCGTCTACACACAGCAGCCAGATCTCTGTCCCTCAGATGTGGTCAAATAAAAGGCCACTTCCTGCGACCCATGACAAAGCTAAGAGGTTGACTCTATCCCTCTGTAAGCTGTTGGCTACCGAAATGCTGCCTTCCCGCCTAGTGGACACACAGGATTTTAGAGACCTTATGTCTGTCGCTGTGATCCAGTACAAGATGCCCAATCACCACTGCTTCTCCAAGAACAGCATGCCCGCGCTACACCAGCATGTCGCACACAACATCACCACTTCCTTGAGCAACTCTGTGTGCGACAGGGTGCATTTCAACACAGATAATTGGACCAGTAAGCATAGACAGGGTCATTACATGTCACTGACTGGGCACTGGCAAACTATGGTGAGAGATGGAGAAGGGTCTGCTGTACAAGTCTTGCCGTCCCCACGAGTTGTTTCAATCCTTCTTCTGTATGTAGAAGTTAATACACTGCTTCTGCCTCTTCAACCTCGTGTGGGTCCTCCACCTTGGCGCAAACCCTGTGTGGTCAGGCCACCCTTCCTTGTAACTGCGCACAAGGAATACCACACACCTCCTTACTATGCTGGCAGCAGAGCTCAATGCCATCAGGCGGTCAAAGGTTTACTTTGAAATGTATGGGAAATGTGAGTCACACCGCTGAGAAGTTGTGGACGGTTAGCTCTGGAGACCGAGTTTCATCAATGGTTGTCTCCACTCAACCAGCAGCCAGGGAAGGCCGGGTGCGACAATGATGCGAACATGGGTGCGGCCCTTCGCTGTGACAATGTGACACACGTACCTTGTGTGGTTCACGTGTTGAACCTGGTTGTCCAGCAATTTTTAAAGCACTATCCTGGCCCACATGGCCTTCTGCAGAGAGCACGGTGTAACGCCTTCCTTGATCCACACACTCAGATGGGCTGTTAATGATAGGCTAGAGGGAAGCCACTCACCAAGTAGGACCCCTAGAACCCTGAAACCCTTTAACCCCTATACAGGGATTAGGAATTACACAGGGCCCAAGGTGATTAATACCTGTGGAAGGCTGCAGTTCCAGAGAATAGTAGTCAGGCAGGGTCAAAACATTAATTGAGGAACAGGAACAGAATGGGACGGGCAGGACTTAATCAGAAAACAAGCAGAGGTGAAATGCGGATCGGCCAACAAGGTACATAAACAGCAAGCAGGAAAAGTAGTCAGGTAACAAGCACACAAAATCATAAAACAGAACTGGGGGTAAAATTAACCAGAGGTTCATAGTTATGTCTGGCAGTGGTCAAAAGACAGGATGGGCATAAAAAAGGGTGTGGTGTCTTCCCATTGGTTGTAGCTGTATGATGGTATTTCATCTGTGAGATACCCACCAGCTACATTCAGCCAGAGATTCTGCATCTGTCAAGGTAATGCAGCCCAGTGTGTGAGCATTAACCTGCGTCCACCTGCGCCGCTGGCATCGACTCCTCTCCCATCATCAGCACTATTCATGAAAGGAACACGTTGTCACCTGGCGACCGGAGTACAAATTGACGGAGCGGACTCCGTTGGTGACTTAACAGCCGTGTGCGGCAATGATGCAAACCTGGCTGCGGGCCATCAGCATGGCAATGTGACACACGTGCCTTGTATGGCTCACGTGTTGAACCTAATTCTCCATCAATTTTTAAAACACCATCACGGCCTACATGGCCTTGTGCAGCGTGCACGCTCGCTATGTGCTCACTTCCATCGTGCGCACACAGCAGCTCAACAACTTTCGTCGCAACAGAAGTCTTTAGGTCTGCTGGTTAAACGCCTGAAATGCGATGTGCCCACACGCAGGAATTTGAATCTGCACATGTTGCAGCGTTTGTGGCAGCACCGCCGAACCCTGCTGCAATACGTTATGACATATAGCCTGGCCTAACTTGATCCAGAGGTGGTGCAGATCACGCTGCTGGAGTGGTGTCAGATCAAGGACCTATGCACCCTGCTACACAGTTTACAAATGTCGACGAAGATGTTTAGCACTGGCAATGTCATTCTCAGCGTGACAATTCTGGTCATCTACATGATGGAGCGCACTGTAATTATTATTCGGAGTCAGGTGTTGGGACAAGAGGAAGGGGAGGAAGTACAGGAGGAGTCATATGCGGAAGGGATAACAAGATCTACGAGGTCCAGATGGTCAGCGGCACCTAGGCGGCAGTCATGGTGAGGGAGAGTGATTAACAAGGGTGCATAGTATCAGCAAAAAGTGTTGAGGAAGGTGCAGGAGCCAATGAAGAAATGGAGGACGAACTTGCGATGGGCATGGAAGACTCAGCAGATGAGTGAGAGCTTGCTCACATTTCGGTTGTGCGAGGTTGTGGTGAGAGGGCAGAGGAAGGAGGCACGATTCTCACCTCTCTGCCACCAACACACCAAGGACTTGGTCCTCCTGGATGCACAAGACACATCAGCGGCTTCTTGCTGCACTACCTACAACATGACCCTCGGATTGTACGAATTCAAAGTAATCCAGAATACTGGGTTGCCACACTGTTACATCCCCGGTACAAGACAAAATTTGGCAAAATAATTCGTGCCATAGAAATGGACGCACGTATACAGGAGTATCTGCATAATGTGGTACGCAATCTTAGATCTACTTTCCCACTAAACACCAGTGCTGCACAGAGTGAATCTCAACGCTTTGTCATGGATAGGAGGAAATGGTCTTTTACTTGTCCACATCTGAGGGACCGAGGGCTGGCTGCTGTGCTGAGATGGCGTTGAGTACGGTGTCCCTGCAGAGTTGCACTTTTGTTCATATACCAAAATGAGTTGAAAAAGGACAGATGCTGGTGGAAAGGGGAACAGGTGTGTTGGAAAGGGGAAATAAGTTTTGGTCCGTGGATTTGGTGGTTAAGCAACAGTAACATTTGCTGAAGAAACACCATCTGTTACAGTGTGACTGGCAGATTTGGATAAAGTGGTATATACTATGTTACCGCTATATAACGTAAATTAATAAGAAAAGAAAGAGAAAGGTATATATCACCTTCAGCAGTCAGTGTCCACCGTGCTCCCAGTTGGAAAAGGAGAGTTTGGCAACTGGAAGGTTTGGTGGAGGATACAGAGCTGTGTGGCTATGAAACTAATAGTATCCTGAACCGAGTTAGACGCCATTCGGATCTGGAGACTGGGAGCCCTGTTAGCGTCACAGGGTCCACATGCCCACCCAGCCCAGGAACTCCCTGTTAACCACACAGGGGCCATTGAGTACACTGACCGTGTGCGTAGGGGCCACACCTGTGGACAGCAGGCGCATCAGCAGCAGCAGGCCTGTTAATGCCACTGGGCTGCACAAGCAGGACTGGTAGGACAGGAGCTGGTCTTAACCGTTCTGCGTTACCAACTGTGGTGGTGGCCTGCATCCACCACCCTATCCCTGCCTACCTCTGGCCTAAAGCCGCAATGGGTTCAACACATGGAGGTTTGCTCTTTCGGAGCATAATAGAAGACTGCGCACCTCCTTGTTGGCTCCAGCCCCTTTTATAACCTGGGTCCGCCCCAAACCAGGGTGAACCACAATGCACCTCCTGGAGACAAAAGTAAAGTGACACGTCATGAGTGGCATAAGTAGCGTCCTATTTGGAACCGCAACTTCAATAATGACCTCATGGCTGCCATGACCCAAACACCTCACCAGTCATCGTCTGACCATCAATAATGCGGTGACAAGTCATAGGGGTGGGCCTCTGCAAGCCATTTGGGAGGACAGCTGATGCCCTGTGGTCTATATGGGACCCCCACATCAAGGGCAGGGCCCAAGAGTTCATTACCGTACCTAGTCTCTGATGCAGTAAGTTCCTGAGCATGCTCAGTAGCATGAAATACAGTCTCTGAAAAAAGACTATCAGCTTTAGCATGGTGTCTAGGCACAAAACAGGACTTAGACCCGGCACGGAATGCAAGCACCTGTGCAAAGAGGCTTTTCACACTTAGTGTGGGAGCATGCGCTGTATCCCGAAATGAAGACTTAGCGTCAGGAATAACACAGTCAGGCTGAGCATACTCACTAGGCAAAACACTGTAATTAGGCTGCAGCTGGGGTAAATCGGCACACGCATGCGCACTAGCTGCCTCTCCACACTTAGACGTGGAGGGGAAATTGCTCTTGGAGATGCTGTCTATGAACAGAAGGAAAAGCTAAAGGAAGCCTGACTTTCTATCCCTCCGAATTATGAAATGCAGCAATGAATTCCATGAGTTTGCTATAACATTAGCGTAGCAAAATGTGCATGAGGGTGTCATGTAGAGGTGCTATAAATAGCTTGTCACCAGTGGGGCACTAATGGAATACAACAGCCAGTTCTATGATGCCACTAAATGGCAGTATTTTTTGCTATCATTATAGCTCATTAAAAACAGAGCAGGAGGGTGTCATGCAGAGGTGCTGCACATAGATTTGCACTAGTGGGACTATACAGAAGTCCAATAGCCACGTTTAGGATGCCACTAGGTACACTGACTGTTTGCTAGTATAATGGCTGAGTTAAAAAAAGGTGGAGTGTGCAATGCAGGCAGACGTGCTGCAAATATCTTTACAATAGTGTGAATAGACAAAAGTCCAATAGCCACGTTTAGGATGCCACTAGGTACACTGACTGTTTGCTAGTATAATGGCTTAGTTATAATGAGTTGGAGTGTGCAATGCAGGCAGAGGTGCTGCAAATATCTTTACAATAGTGTGAATAGACAAAAGTCCAATAGCCACGTTTAGGATGCCACTAGGTACACTGACTGTTTGCTAGTATAATGGCTGAGTTAAAAAAAGGTGGAGTGTGCAATGCAGGCAGACGTGCTGCAAATATCTTTACAATAGTGTGAATAGACAAAAGTCCAATAGCCACGTTTAGGATGCCAATAGGTACACTGACTGTTTGCTAGTATAATGGCTGAGTTAAAAAAGGTGGAGTGTGCAATGCAGGCAGACGTGCTGCAAATATCTTTACAATAGTGTGAATAGACAAAAGTCCAATAGCCACGTTTAGGATGCCACTAGGTACACTGACTGTTTGCTAGTATAATGGCTTAGTTAAAAAAAGGTGGAGTGTGCAATGCAGACAGACGTGCTGCAAATATCTTTACAATAGTGTGAATAGACAAAAGTCCAATAGCCACGTTTAGGATGCCACTAGGTACACTGACTGTTTGCTAGTATAATGGCGTAGTTATAATGAGTTGGAGTGTGCAATGCAGGCAGACGTGCTGCAAATATCTTTACAATAGTGTGAATAGACAAAAGTCCAATAGCCACGTTTAGGATGCCACTAGGTACACTGACTGTTTGCTAGTATAATGGCTGAGTTAAAAAAAGGTGGAGTGTGCAATGCAGGCAGACGTGCTGCAAATATCTTTACAATAGTGTGAATAGACAAAAGTCCAATAGCCACGTTTAGGATGCCACTAGGTACACTCACTGTTTGCTAGTATAATGGCTTAGTTATAATGAGTTGGAGTGTGCAATGCAGGCAGACGTGCTGCAAATATCTTTACAATAGTGTGAATAGACAAAAGTCCAATAGCCACGTTTAGGATGCCACTAGGTACACTGACTGTTTGCTAGTATAATGGCTGAGTTAAAAAGAGTTGGAGTCTGCAATGCAGGCAGATGTGCTCTGCAAATGTCTTTGCACTAGTGGGACTATAGCAAAGTCCAATAGCCACGTTTAGGATGCCACTAGGTACACTGAGTGTTTGCTAGTATAATGGCTTAGTTATAATGAGTTGGAGTGTGCAGAGGTCAAGAGGGTACAGTGGCAGGATTGTGGGGCTCTGGGTAGAGGAATGGAAGCCTGCCTTTCTATTCCCTCTTAATGGTGAAATGCAGGGAGGAAATCCCTGACCTTGGCTACACAGACGCTGTTGCTGTTTTCAGGACCTGTCACCTATGGCTCTCTGACCCTGCCGGTTTGAGCCCTTAAAAGGACTGCTAGAAAGTGCTCTCCCTAAGCTGTCTAACGCTGTGTATGCAGCGCATACAGCTGTATCGGCGATAGGACTCAGGAGGACGGAGCTGCGACAGTGATGTCTGACACCAAAGACGCAGAAGGCAGATAATGGCGTCCTGGAGGAAAATGTCCGTTTTTATAATGCAGGGACATGTGACATGGACATCCTATCACACATGCCGTTGCTTCTCTGGCTAAAAGTCCACTTAGCTGTGTGTGTGTCTGGGATTGGCTGACATGCTGGCCCGCCCCACAAGACGCGCGCGCTTAGGGAAGGAAGACAAGAAAAAAAAAAAAATGGCGATCGCCATTATAGAAACAGCAGTGATCTGAAGGCGCTGTTCACGCACACTATACACTGAAATGTCATAATAGTGTGATTCACAGAGTGACTTACACTATTACAGCGGAAAGCCAGCTAGGATTTAGCTGTTTTTTTGCTGCTAGAACCGTTCTCGAACGTTTCTAGAACTATCGAGCTTTTGCAAAAAGCTCGAGTTCTAGTTCGATCTAGAACATGCCCCAAAATCACTCGAGCCTAGAACTGGAGAACCACGAACCACGAACCGCGCTCAACTCTAGAAACGATCCCATCTCAGGAGACTATTTGTGGAGGTTGGTTTTCCATACATTTTAAGATAAGGGATCCAGACTCATCAATTGTGAAAGTAACATCCAAGAAAGACAAGGTGTTTTCATGAATTTTTGCTTGTGAAGGATAAACCGAACTGATTAGAATTGATGCACCTCATGAACTCCCCAAATTCGTCCTTACTGCCAGACCAAATAATAAAAACATCATCGATGTATCTCCCCCAGAACTGGATCAATGAGATCCACCAGGGGGAGTCATCGGTGAAGATGGCACTTTCCTCCCACCAGCCCAGGAGCAGATTTGCATACGATGGGGCACACGAACTCCCCATCGCTCGAAGTCCCCTGTTTGATTGGTTCATGTGACCGCCCCTTCCCCTGGCGCCATGCTTTAAATACCTCATTCATGCACATGAACGCTGCTTACAGCCATGGATTGTTATTGAACAGGACCCGCTGCCATCTCTCCTTAGCCTCCTGATGAACCTCTGAAGGGAGAGGAGAAACGCGTTGAGGCCTGGCAGGCCTGGATTTCTGCTTTTTCAGGGAAGAGATTTATCTTTACTCCCTGTCTTTATTGAATGTGATTGGAGCAATTTTTCTATTTGCAGTTTTTGCAGGGGTGTCTTTATCCCAATTGTTTTCAGCACCTAGAGTATAATGGGGAGTTTATCTGAGCCCCGTGTGATATGACTCTAGGTTATTGTAAATATTACTTTTGGGGTATATCACCTTGAACAAGTTTGGTTGTAAAAACTTATGGATCAGCAAATTTTTACCTTGGACAAGATAATAATATAGTGAGTAGAATCCTGTATATATATTGTACTGTGCAAACATTATAAATAAGGTTTTTTATTTTTGGATCAGTAATTTGATACTTTTTAGTCCAGAAAACGATGTAGGGAATAGAACTACCCTTTTTGTAATTTATATCGGACTGTGTAAGCAACACAATAGAGTTTTCCATCTTATCCCTATATTAGGGTCAGGGAGAGGGAAAGCCGACGTGGAACGGGGGCTCCCGGTAACTTATGGTGTCATACCCTCCGTTGGTAGGTAGGGATACACTACCCACGAAGGGCTATGTTAGTATCCCTCCCTTCCCTAAGTGAGTTTATATATATATATATACACATCTCCTTGTAAGAGTCACAAGGTTAATCTGATCCATTTCTTAGCTATATGTTTGTGTGTCTGTCTGTGGATATATGGTATTTTAATGAATATTAATAAAAATTGTACATTTTAGACCCACAACACACATCCGTTTAATTTGTACGTGTGCGGTACATATTTGCACGTACCGGAGACACGTACACACGGAGACCCATGTTATTCAATGGTACATGGCACACACACGTAAAATCACACGGAACGTGTGACTGTGTGGTAAGTACGTGTGTGCACTTTTCTACACGGACAACATGTCCGTTTTTGGCCGGCAGCACGCAGGCACGGACCCACTTTAGTGTATGGGTTCGTGCCTGCACGTACCGCACACGGAGTATGTCCGTGTTCAGCACGTTTCGTGCGTGTGCGCTTTTACACTAGCGATCTTATTTTTTGTTTTTTTTTAAATTAAATTCAGTATACTTACCTTTTTTTCTGCTGTTCTCAGTCATACTTACATTGGCGCTCATTTTTTTTCCAGATCTGCTGCATGGAGGTGACCGGAGCGGCAAAAGACACCGCCGCTCCTGTCACCTCCTCGCAGCAACTGAAGACAGCCGCGTGATCAGCTGAGCTGTCACTGAGGTTACCCGCGGCCACCGCTGTATCCAGTGACAGCGGGTAACCTCAGTGACAGCACAGCTGATCGCGCTATTCCCTTCATTAGCTGCGTGGAGCTGACCGGAGCGGTGGTGTCTTCTGCAGCTCCGGTCACCTTCATACAGCAGAGCTGGAAGCGACGCTGGACCATCCTGGAGTACGCCGGACATGGAGGGCTTTTTTGGGCTTATTAAATTGGTGAACAAGGCAATTTGTTAGTGTTTTTTTTTTCTAATAAAGGATTGTTCGGGTGTGTGTGTTTATTTACTGTAATTTACAGATTAATCATGGAAGGTATCTCGGGGAAATGCCTGACATGATTAATCTAGGACTTATTGGCAGCTATGGGCTTCCAATAACTCCTTATTACCCCGATTTGCCAACGCACCAGGGCAAATCGGGAAGAGCCGGGTACAGTCCCAGAACTGTCGCATCTAATG
The DNA here is from genome assembly GCF_048569485.1 of Anomaloglossus baeobatrachus. Taxonomy (NCBI): domain Eukaryota; kingdom Metazoa; phylum Chordata; class Amphibia; order Anura; family Aromobatidae; genus Anomaloglossus; species Anomaloglossus baeobatrachus. Next base: position 325,363,671 of record NC_134356.1, on the reverse strand, counting down.
TATGCGGCAATTCTGGGCGGCTGCTGACTGATATTGTTAGGCTGGGGGGCTCTCCATAACGTGGGGCTCCCCATCCTGAGAATACCAGCCTTCAGCCGTTTGGCTTTATCTGGCTGGTATTAAAATTGGGGGGGACTGCACGCCGTTTTTTTAAATTATTTATTTATTTATTTTACTGCACAGTATAGACACGCCCACCGGCTGCTGTGATTGGGTGCAGCGAGACAGCTGTCACTCAGCGTGGGGGGCGTGTCTGACTGCAACCAATCACAGGCGTCTGTGGGTGGGGAAAGCAGGGAATACGAGATTGATTAATGAGCGGCCAGCATATTCAAAGTATCTGTTGCCGCGTATTCTCTGCACAGCTGTTCCTCGCAGCGCTGGTGATCGGGGAGCCGTAAGTATGAGAGAGGGCTGCTCACTTCAGTCACTCGGGGGATTAGCGGTCACTGGTGAATCCTTCACAGGTGACCGCTAATCAGTACGCGGCACACAGACAGAGCCGCGGCATGACAATGAAGTCGGGTGCAGTTCACCCGAGTTCATTCTCATCGCGCAACTCTGTCTGCTGTCAGCCGACATGTATCAACGACATTGTGCAACACACAAACGGACATTCCACATGGACATTCCACGTACACATACACGGGCATTTTACACACAAACACGGACATTTTACACGTACACACGGCTCGCATACGCCATCACACGGATGCCATACGTACCGGAGAAACGCCCCCAAAAACGGAACACGGACCCGAAAAACGGACCGTGTCACACAGACTTTTTTTTGTGGAAGTGTGTTTTAGGCCTTAAATAGGGTTGAGATTACATGTTAGTCCCTTGCTTAAGTGTTAACAGTAATTTTGACCAGCGGTGCACAACCTTTCACATATCACTGTAGTTGAAGATTTTTCTGGTGACTGTGTGGGCATTGCCATGAAGTCATTCCTTCACGAGGGAATGTCACACCAGCCCTACTCTCATAAATATGGTGTGGGATAGCCTACTGTTCAGTTTCCAGACTCTCTCGTCTTAATTCTAGGTATACTGACTGACAGATTGCGTTACATTAAATTGGTGATCGTACTAGTGGTATGATCATTTCTCCAAAATGTCACATGATCCATTCTTTTAACACAATGACTGACTGAATGTTGCTTGTGTTACTGTGAACAGTCTGCATGGCTACACATCTTACCATGGCCTGCATTTTCATTGACCATGTTTCCTATCGAGCACATCTGTGACGACATGGCATCTGTGATAATATTGGCCATTTTAAAAGAAGCTGAAAACAGCGGATATTGACGATTTGTATGACAATGTGCAGAACATTTTTCAGTCAATAATTTCATGGACAGCATGCCAAGGCGTGAAGTGCATGTTTTTCTGTGTGTGGTCCTCATGCACAATACTGAATATAACGAGATGTCTTGAAAATTTTGTTTTCATTTTTTCATTATTTACATATCATTAACATATCTGTCTATCTGATGATTTCTGCATTCCATAACTTATCCTTCTTGGTTGCAATTTCAGTGTTCAGGAGTGTATTTTATTGGAAAAAAAAACCAAGAAATAAATTTTAAATCATTCTGTACTTTCACAGCTGTTTAGAATCTACAAAATGTTACTGCTATTAACATGAAAAATAGTTAAAAGCATGTATTGAGTAACTCTTTGTAAATGCATTTTATTATTTTGTTTACTCAACATGTGATTTAAATTGGTTGTTCACTCCCTGGACAGCCTCTTTTTAAATAAAGCAGTTCCCCTTATACAAGGAACTGCCGATAAGTCTTTGGCTTTACCCAGAAAGAAACGAGATAGAATGATGAAACTTTACATTTACTCCACATACTCTCCACTTATGTCAACAGACTTCTAACGTTGGTTTTCCAAGTTGTACAAGCCTAGCAAAAAGTATTTTGGTTGTGCCTCAAACCAGGCATCTGTAGCAGCCATGGCATCAGAAATGATGTGAACATTGGTACCCTTGAGGTGTTTATTCAAGTTTGGAAACAGATTATAGTCGGAGGAAGCTAGATCTGGTGAGTAAGGTGGGTGGTCAACCAGCTGGAAACCCAGCTCTGTCAGTTTTGCTTTGGTTGCTTGTGCAGTGAGTAGAGGTGTTGTCTTGCAGGAACAAGATTCCTTTGGACAGCTTGCTGCACCTTTTGGCCTTCATAGCTGCCTTCAATTGTAATACATTGCATTGATGGTGGAATCCTTTTGAAGGTAGTCCACTAGCAGCACATCCTCATTATCCCAGAACGCAGATGCCATCACCTTAGTGGTTTATTTTTGCACCATAAACTTCTTCGGATGGGGAGAACCACTGTGCCTTCACTCTTTTGACTGCTTCTTGATTTCAGGGTTATACAAATAAATCTGTAGCACCCTTGAGCCACTCAGGGCACTACTAGGTACTGCATCCTCACCAGGATGCAGGGCCTACCCCCAGGGACCTGGAACACCAGTGCCAGCAACACCTAGACACACCAAAATCCCAGTTCCCACTCCACACTAGGGGTAAGTGGCTAGTCGGATACAAGGGAATGGCCACCTAGAGGGCGAAGCCAGACCAGGGGACTAGACAACCTGGTGGGAGGGGACAGCAGACAGTACAGGAGTAGTGAGTGAAAGGGGAAAGACATGCCTAGAGCTGGGTCATGTAACGGTGACCCAGGGCACAGGAGAGCGGTCACCAGGGCAGGTACACCCGAGTACTGCTGGGACCAGAGCACCAACAGGGCACAGGGCCCTAGGCCAGGTGTCAGTTTCATATGGCCTGGCAATTACCTGCACAGTGAGGTGACCTTCACGCACCTCACTGACCCACAGATCCGGGAGCACCAGCAGTAAAGCAAGAATCAGGGTTCGGGACACAGACCAGCCCTACAGGGTCCACACTGCCCGCCGTACAGACAAGGAGACTGCCACAAAAAGGACAGTCGGGCCCCAAACGCTCTACGCTACAGAGACCCAGCCACACTGAGGGTGCCGGGGATAGAGCAACTGAGTCATCAACTGGCACTGGAACTACAGGGACCTGAACCAGCCGTCCGAGGGTCAGGACTGAGTAGAAACTGTTAATTACAACCCACGGTGGGGCCTCCCTTATTAGTCCATCATACATCTCCCGGGCTCAGCCCTACCTGCGGAGGGCCTACCACCACAGCTTCCATTACCACCAGTCCTAGAGATAATCAACTCAGCAGCGCCGGTTTCACCATCTTAACTGCAACCCGCAGGTGGCGTCACACAAATGACTCTAATCTCCTCTGTAAATACTCCATTAAAAAAAGCACCCAGGGCATGAGACCAGGCAACGGCCACTAAAGTGACATTCCCCAGTGATACACTGCCCGGGAGTGAATACCCCATTCCCTGGGTGACACAGCTTTTTCCTTGCATCACGAACATCAGCGAGTGCTGCCATTCTTTTCTCCTCTGCGGATGTTTAAATTATATTTTTGCTTACATCTTTTCTCCTCTGGGTCCAAGAGTCAGCGGATAGGCATTGTATTGTCTTTGTTTCATGGGGATCCACAGGCTGGGGCATTTTCTTTCCCTAAGAACTCTTCAGTTTCACCATCTGTTGAGGCATTTTTCCAGCTCTTGGCCTCATTTTTGATGACCCTCACAAAATCCAGTGACTGAATCTAATATCCATACGTTGACTCAAGGAGGTTGTAGAGCTGAAAAATATTGCTCCAAGTTTAGGCAATAGGCATTAGAGACTTCTGGGAATGACACCGCCCTTCGGAGTCAGTTCTAACAGGGACTTTTGAATCAAATTAAAGCTATGATGGTCTACAGTCCTTGTCCACAAATCCTGAAGGAGGTTATGAGTTTGATTTTCACAGTTCCATGTTGTAAAATGATGTGAAGCACCTGGTGATTCAAGATGCTTATCACACATCTGAATAAGATACGTGAGGGGTCTACTTTTTAAAATAGGGTAATTTGTGTTTTTTTTCACTGTTTATCCATATCACAGGCACTCCAAATGCGACATAGCGCCAACAGACTTTTCTATCAAAGTATGTGCTCCAAAACATCACTTCTTCCTTTTGCAGCTTCGCAGTGTGTCCAAATATGGGATATGGGTGTACTCAGGAGTAACTGCACAACAGGTATTTGGTCCATTTTCACTTTCTTCTCTTGTGAAAATTAAATCATTTGGGGCTCAAGTAAAATTTTTGTGGGAAAAATCTACCATATATTTTGAATTATAAGATGCATGTTTCCTACCGAATATGAGGAATGAGTCTTATAATGCGAATGTAGTTTACTGGGAGGTGGAGAATGGGTGTTGTGCTGGCTGTGGGGCACTGCACTGAATGTGGTGGGAGCTGTGCTGGCTGCAGGGCACTATACTGGCTGCGATGCAGGCTGTGCTGGCTGCGATGGGAGTTGTGCTGGTTGTGGTGGGGGCTGTTTGGGGTAGGGCGGTGAGTGAGGTGCTCTGTCGGCAGCGCAGTCTTCAAATAATGGTGCCCAGAGTCGGCGAATGTGCAGATGGAGCTCTCGGGTCAGTACCCCATCTGCGCACACGCTGCCTCCGGCCCATTGATCTCCCAGCAGCAGACTTAATGAAAATGGTGCCCGGAGGTGACGCATGCGCAGATGAGATCTTGGCTTGTCATTGAGCTGAGAAAGTCATTGCTTTGAAGCCCGCACCACCGACAGAGCATCTTTGACCCCCGCCAACCATGCTGCTCCATACAGCTAGCACAGCACCCAGAGCCAGCACAGCCCCCACCGCAGCCAGCACAGTCACCACCGCAGCGCCTGCAGTAGTGCCCTACTCCAGCATCGCCCCTGCCTCCTGTGACCCTGCTCCACCACCTCTGCCACCTCCCTTCCAGTAAGACACCACCAGAGTATAATACGGACCCCTTTTTTTATTTATTTATTTTTTTTAAACTTTTTTATCTCTAAATTTGGGGTGTCTTATAATCCAGTGCATCTCATAAAACAAAAAATACGGTATTTGTTTAAATTTCACAGTTTAAAGTTGAAAAAATTATGTGATGCACCTGGTGATTAAAGATGCTCATCACACATCTAAATAAGTTCCACGAGGGGTCTAGTTTTTGAAATTTAGGCACTTGTGGTGGGTTTCTACTGTTTCGACACATCAGGGGCTCTCCAAATGCGACATGGCATCTGCTAATGATTCCAGTCAATTTTGTGTTTTAAAAATCAAATGGCACTCCATCCCTTCCGAGCACTGCTGTGCACCCAAACAGTAGTTTTCTTCCACAGATGGGGTATCAGTGTACTCAGGGGAAATTGCAAGTCAAAATATATGGTTCAATTCTTTTTGTTACCCTTGTAAAAATAAAAAATGTGGGGCTAAAAGAACATTTTTGTGTTAAAAATTTGATTATTTATTTTCACGCCTCAACATTACAACATTCTGTAAAACATCTGAGGATAAAAGTTCTCACCACACGTTTAGATAAATTCTTGAGGGGTCTAGTTTCCAAAATGGGGTAATTTGTGCAGGGTTTCCACTGTTTAGGCACATCTAGGGCTCTCCAAATGCGACATGTAGTCTGCTAAATATTCCAGCAAATTTACGTTTGGAAAGTCAAATGGTGCTTTTTCCCTTCTGAGCCCTGCCGTATGCCCAAAGAGTAGTTTTTCACCTCACATGGGGTATCAGCGTACTTAGGAGAAATTGCACAACAAAATGTATGGTGCAATTTTTTTTCTGTTATGCTTGTCAAAATAAATAATTTGAGGCTAAAAAAACCCCTGTTTTTGTGCGAAAAAATGTGATTTTTTTTTTTGTTTTTACATAGCATGGTTATAAAATTCTATGAAGCACCTAGGGGTTCAAAGTGCTCATCCCACATTTAGATAAATTGCTTGAGGGGATCTAGTTTTCAAAATGAGATCACTTATGGGGGTTTACACTGTTGAATTACATCAGGTGCTCTCCAAATGGGACATGGCGTCCATTAGCAATTTCAGTCAGTTTTGAGTCTAAAAGGTCAGATGGTGCTCATTCCCTTTCAAGCTCTGCCGTGCACCCAAACAGTAGTTTTGCAACACACATGGTGTATCAGTGTACTCTGGAGAAATTGCACAACACATTTTGGGGCCCAATTTCTCCTGTTATCCTTCTGAAAATATTAACATTTTTGTGGTAAAAAGTAAAATTTTATTTTTTTTTAGTTAAGAACCGGCTTGCCAAATGTTTGACAACAGATCAGAGAAGCATGCAGGTGAAAATTTTCCAGTCCATTTGTCAGCGTTTACAGACTGATAAGAACTTCCTGGATTGACTGGTCACTATGGATGACACCTGGATTTATTTGTATGACCCTGAAAACAAGAAGCAGTTAAAAGAGTGAAGGCACAGTGGTTCTCCTCATCCAAAGAAGTTCAGGGTGCAAAAATCAGCCAGTAAGTAAAAATACATGCAAAGTTCAAGTGTATACTTCGGCACTCAAATTCAGTAATAAAGAAAAAAGGATCAGCTACTAAGTTGATGGCGTCTGTGTTCTGGGATAAGCAGGGCATGCTGCTATTGGATTACTGTCAAAAGGGTTTCACCATCAATGCAAGGTATAACTTTGAACTTTTGGGCCAATTAAAAGGCAGCTCTGAAGGCCAAAAGGCAGGGCAAGCTGTCCAAATTAATCTTGTTCCTGCAAGACAACGCCTCCTCTGACACTGCACAAGTGATAACGGCAAAACTGGCAAAGCTGGGCTTCCAGCTAGTTGACCATCCACCTTATTCACCAGATCTAGCTCCCTCCAGCTATCAGCTGCAATGCACATCTGGACTCTGGGCAGCATACTGTACCTTGCTGCACGTTGTACAATATGGTAGGTGATACGTTTGCACAAGCATCTGTGATACGTTGTCGTGGGTCCTGCGATGTTGGTGGAGGGGTCACATACACCTGCTATTTGATGTGACCTCACAGAAAGAAGTCCAATGGGGTCAGGTCAGGTGAGCATGGAGGCCACTCCACGCACCCACCATACCCAATGACTTGTAGGAAGGTCTCCATGAGGTATCACTTCACGTCCGCAGCCTTGTGAATTTTACATGTTCTAATCATAGCATTTCTGTATGCAAGGTGTCGATTTGTATTGAATTGATGATGCCCTACAACTTTGTATTTCATTTTTTTTCTCTATCTCGTTCCGTTTTCGAGATAAAAATGCTAACTCCGTTGTTTTCCACCAGGTGGCGCTATAGATGGTTTCATTGCGTAGCTCATGGCTACTTTACTATACCTAAACACCACTTTTATTCCTATAGCTGCCGCCGTTCTCATGTTAATGGCGGTGGACAGGATATGGGTGGACACACTGTATGTATGTATGTATATATATATATATATATATATATATATATATATATATATAAAAGTAAGGAGGTAGTTGGCCAAACTTCAGTGTCCTTGTGTGAGCATTATTTATGTTTGGAAATAGATGATTGAAAATAGTGGAGACGCTAAAGATGTACATCACAGTCCTATGACGGCTGTAACATGGGAACCGAGGTTTAGGTAACATGTATGTGAAGCATGCTTTCAGTATTTATATGTCAAAACCTGTTCTGTCTCCAAAACATAGAGCAGGGGTCAATCTTTAAATTATAATTTTCCTCTGCGAGTACCACCCTTGTCTTTGGCATACAAACACTGATGAAACACTGATGCAAAAACAGTGAGGCCTAAAAGTCATTGTTTTTTCATGCTGCTTAGCAGTGTGCCACATAATCACAGTGTGAATGCAGCCCAAGAAGTGTAACCCACGTAACCTTCTTCATTACATCTGATTATGTTGAAGCAGAAAATGGTACCTCATTACAGGTTGGCCCATTGCAAAGCATATGATTGCTACAGCCACTCTTTGGCTATAGATGCCAGACAATAAAGGGCACTTTACACGCTGCGATCTCGCTAGCGAGAACGCTAGCGAGCATACCCGCTCCTGTCGGTTGTGCATCATGGGCAAATCGCTGTCCGTTGTGCACAACATCGCTTACATCCATCACATGGACTTACCTTCCCAGTGACGTTGCTGTAGCCAGCGAGCCGCCTCCTTTCTAAGGGGGCGGTTCGTGCAGCGTCACAGCGCTGTCACACGGCAGCTGTCCAATAGAAGTGGAGGGGCGGAGATGAGCGGGCAGAATATCCCGCCCACCTCCTTCCTTCCTCATTGCTGGTGGACGCAGGTAAGGAGATATTTGTCGTTCCTGCGGTGTCACACATAGCGATGTGTGATGCCGCAGGAATGACGAACAACCAACGGCATGCACCACCAACGATATTATGAAAAGGAGCGATATGTCAACGATCAACGATTTTTGACGTTTTTGCGATCGTTGATCGTCGCTCCTAGGTGTTACATGCTGCGATGTCGCTAACGACGCCGGATGTGCGTCACTGACGACGTGACCCCGATGATATATCGTTAGCGATATCGCAGCGTGTAAAGCACCCTTAACACTTATTTGACTTTCAAACTATACATTTGCACTTATATGGGGACATACAATTATGCTCTTAATTTTTAAATTTGATCTGAAGTTCCTCATAGATTTGATGGATTCAATTCCAAGTTTGCCATGGCTCCATTTTTAATGTTACTTATGACTTTTTTCAGACGTATAGGTAAATCACTTCTCGAAAGCATCATTTGTCACCTACCCATAGCAATTCTATCTGAAGTCCCCTGTTCAAGCAGATTTTTAATGGTTTGCTCACACTGGTTATTGTAAGAGAATCAGGTGCATTATGCAAACGACACTCAGCTCAAACTCTGCCGAGCATGAGCCAAGTGTCATTCACTGTGCTCCGATTCTCTCGCATGCAAGAATTGGAGTACAGGTGAGGAGAAGATGAAGAACTTAACTTTTCTATGTCTTCCATTGTCTATGTTGGCATATATCGGTTTGCACTCAGTCCAATATTTTGCATGCACACATAGACTTGCATACTCTGCTAATTACAGCATGCAGCAATTTTTTTTTTTTTTTGAATGCCAACTGAGCATGGGAAAAAAAGGGCTGGTCAGCACTGCCCAATAATATAACATTCAAAGAGAAGGAGCCAGCACGATTTCTATACTGTACTTGTTGATAAATTAGAGATTTTTGGCAAAACATTGCAATATTTTGAGCCACCCCGCCAACGTCACGGCAAATCCCATGGGGCAGTCCTACACTAAATATTATATTTTGTTTGGGGTGCCATATGGCCTCACATATTAAATGCAGAACTGCTTGAGGCAGCACTTACCTCAGTCACAGGTACAGGAATGAGAAGCACCAGGTAAGTGCTGCCCCAAGCAGTTCTGCATCAAAGGTGTGAGGCCATATGGCACCCCAAATAAAATATAATATTTAGTGTAGGACTGCCCCATGGGATTTGCCGTGGCGTTGGCGGGGTGGCTCAGAATGTTTTTATCAATACAGTATAGAAATCATGCTGGCTCCTTCTCTTTGAATAATATAACATTGGGCCAAGTGCTATCCTATAAAACATCGTATTGCACTCGGCCATGTTATACTCCAGCATGAGTGAACCCTAATTCATTGGCATTTGAATGGAATGTATGCCAGGCCTTTCCAGCACTAGGAGTGTCAGCCTCTCAGGGGCTGTTACCAGATAGTCTGTGAATAAAGCAGTTTTTAGGTCCCAAACTATTAACACAGTAAAGTAACCTTTAAAGATGATTACTTCAATACCTTATATTATATATCTGTCTCCATTGTGTCACAATCCATGGGCAAATTATTATGTAAATATGCTGGTATATGCAGGGGATTGGCGTGCACTTACAGCTCTTGGCCTCTCTCTTTCTCCTCTCAGTGCCAGACTCCTGTCTATGACGTTCTTCCCTGATTGAGATCTTGCTCAGGTGTCACCTATCCACAGGCAGCAAATATAAACATGGATTGTTCCGCTATTACAATGTTATCAGGAAGTAACTGGGTATGCACTGCCCCCGGGATTGGCGCAAGATGTCAGGTCACAGAGAGGAGTGACCTGTCAACCACTGGCAGCATTCATGTGCTCGGAGGAGAAAGACCACCAAGCTGTAAGTGCAGACCAAGTCCCTGCACTTCATTTTGTGACCCATAGAAGCTGTATTTGTCACGCTCCCCGTGTCCCAGCACCACTCCTTACCCACTGATCCACTCCAGGTGTCCACCAGTCATGGCTGCCGCTCCCGCTCCTGCTCCCCTGAGTCCTGCTCCTGGTCTCAGGAGTCTGACTCTGAGTATTGGCCTCATGGTTCTGTATAAGACCAGGCTGCGCCCACTCTCCTGGTCTTATAGGCCCAGCACACCTGAAGCAGGAAATGACATAGGGCTGTGCTGGGTATATAAGACTTGCCTTTCATTGTGGGCGGGGCCTGATCAACGTGTCCTGAAGCTTGTCTTTTGAGCTAGGTGCTCAGGTCCCCTTGTGCTGTGCCCTGTTACTGTTTGTCTCTTGCTACCGGGTACCTGTGCCTGTTTCCTGTATTATCCTAAAGTACTCCGTGACCCTGGTGACCTGGTTATACCCGTTCCGGCCACGCCAGTGCTCCGGCTGCCGTGTACCCTGCCCCCTGGTGGGGTACTCGGTCCAGTGGATCCACCTCCTGGGCTTACCAGTCCTCCCTGCCCTGACAGATTGATCAGGCCATGGATCCCGCTGGAGCGCAAACATCCGAGCTGGCTGAGCTGCGCCAGGAGCTGGCACAACAGCGTGAAACCCTAACCCGGATGCTGAAATTCCTGGCGTCCGTGGACCACCGGTTATATACGCTGCAGACCGCCGCCTCGTCTGAGTCCACGCAGCAACCAGTCTCTACGTCCGAACCCGTTGTCTCTGCGGCCTCGCAACTCCGCCTCGCAGCACCGCCTCGCTATGCTGGGGACCCCAAGAACTGCCGGGGGTTTTTGAACCAGTGCTCGCTGCACTTCAAATTACTCCCGCACCTCTTCGCTTCCGATCAAGCCAAGATAGCCTTTGTGATGTCCCACCTGGAAGGCGAGGCGTTGTCCTGGATAAATCCGTTGTGGGAGAACGAGGATCCGGTGACGACCGACATCCGGGAATTCCTTCAGGCTTTTCGAAGTACCTTTGATGAACCGGGACGCAGTACCGCGGTTACCTCCTCGCTCCTCCGGCTACGCCAAGGAACCCTGACGGTGGGCCAGTACGCCATCCAGTTTCGCACGCTTGCCTCCGAGCTAGGCTGGAACAACGAGGCATTGACGGCAGCCTTCTGGGAGGGGCTCTCCGGTCGCATCAAGGATGAATTAGCCGGTCGTGACGTTCCCCGTACCTTGGATGCTTTGGTATCCCTTGCCACCCGGATTGACCTCCGTTTCCAAGAGCGAACCAAGGAAGTATCCCGGGAGAAGCGACCAATCCGTCACATCTCCGTTCCGCAGAGGTCTACCGTTCCCCCGCCACTGCCGTTCTGCGATTCTACTCCTGAACCAATGCAAATCGACCGACTGAGCCAAGCTGAACAACGCCATGCAGAGCGACTTGCCCGGGGCCTGTGTTTCTATTGTGGAAGCGGTACACATCTGCTTCGTTCTTGCCCGGAGAGACCAGGTAGACCCCAAGTCCAAGGGATGGTGGGAACCGCCACCCTTGGTACCGGAATCCCTTCAGTCCCGGTTACACAGACTGTCCAGGTCACGACCGAGAAAACCCAGTTCACGGCAGAGGCTCACATTGATTCGGGAGCAGCGGGTAATTTCATCCTACAAGCTACCGTGGACCGTTATCGGATACCGGTCATCCCGCTTGCAAAACCCCTCTGGTTCGCCTCCGTGGACGGAAAACAACTATACGAACCTGTCCGGTACACCACCGAACCCGTGAGACTTTGTATTGGTGCCCTGCACACTGAGACTATTGCGTTATACGTCATCCCGAGAATGACTCCTGCGCTCCTGCTGGGTCTGCCCTGGCTACAACTACATGACCCTGGCATCAGTTGGCGCTCTGGTGCAATCACTCGCTGGAGTCCCTCGTGCCATGATACCTGTCTACAGTCCGTTCCTCAGCCCCTGGCACCTGACCCTATTATGTCACAAGAAGAGGAGAAAATGACGCAGTCCAGCGTTGTACCACAGATCCTGGCACTTGTGCCTGTGGTGCCACCAGAACCAGAAGTGATGACGCACTCCAGCGTCGTTCCACCGTCCCTGACGATTGAGACTCTGATGCCACCGGCTACCGGGGATGAGTCACTGTCCTGTGCCCGGTCCGAGACGCCCGGGCCGGTCCTTCACGATGCCAGTCCTGTTTCTGTCGGTCCTTCTCTTCCCGTTGCCCCCGTTGCCACTGCTGGTAGATCGGCTAAACGCCGTGCGGCTAAGAAGGTGGTACGGGGTCAGCGGTCCTTCCCCGCCTTTGCGTTGGGTCCCGGTCCGGTGTCTCGATCCGGGGTACCCCTGGGGTTCTGTGCTCAGAGGGGGGGCTTAGAGGGGGGTACTGTCACGCTCCCCGTGTCCCAGCACCACTCCTTACCCACTGATCCACTCCAGGTGTCCACCAGTCATGGCTGCCGCTCCCGCTTCTGCTCCCCTGAGTCCTGCTCCTGGTCTCAGGAGTCTGACTCTGAGTATTGGCCTCATGGTTCTGTATAGGACCAGGCCGCGCCCACTCTCCTGGTCTTATAGGCCCAGCACACCTGAAGCAGGAAATGACATAGGGCTGTGCTGGGTATATAAGACTTGCCTTTCCATGTGGGCGGGGCCTGATCAACGTGTCCTGAAGCTTGTCTTTTGAGCTAGGTGCTCAGGTCCCCTTGTGCTGTGCCCTGTTACTGTTTGTCTCTTGCTACCGGGTACCTGTGCCTGTTTCCTGTATTATCCTAAAGTACTCCGTGACCCTGGTGACCTGGTTATACCCGTTCCGGCCACGCCAGTGCTCCGGCTGCCGTGTACCCTGCCCCCCGGTGGGGTACTCGGTCCAGTGGATCCACCTCCTGGGCTTACCAGTCCTCCCTGCCCTGACAGTATTGTGATATAGAATCAGCTAGCAACTAGCGGGATTAATAATGTGAAAAGGAGACAGGAAGTAGTTGTGGAGCTATAGAGAATGCTGGGAAAAAGGGAGTGGTGTCCATGACAACCAGGTGAAAAACATCTGTGAGAGATTTGAGGGAACAGACCAGTGGGTTAGATCAGTGTTTCTTGAGAAACAGTGAATATAAATAAGGAGGCTCAGGACAGACAAGATTCTGTATTATCTGAAGAGAGGAGTAGAGGGACAGCACGGACTCTTTTCTTCCTACCACACCTCCATTGTATGAGGCGAGTACAGACTGCACAGTTCTAGTCACACTTTGAAGAGGACTGATCTGTGAGGAGAAACGCTTTGTATTGAGATGTTGATGAGTTATCGTATGAAGAGAAGTAATGTCATGTATTGGAAAGAAGTTGAATAAAATCCCAATAATTACCTTCACATTTGAATTGTGTGATAACTGTGCCTGAAGATCCGATCCTCCCTTTACTCTACAGAAGAATAATGGTCGCCCTGTGTAAGATTTCTCTGGGATTCCAGAAGAACTCATGTTAAGTATAAGCCTTCACTTACTGAGGTCGTACTTGCAACAATTTACTTAAGAATTTGCCAATGGATTACGAGACGATTGAGACACATGCTTGTAATATAAATAAATAAGAGATAATCACCATTACAGGTACTTTAGTGCGATGATGCTACTTTTGGGTCTAAAAACTGCTGACAGGTTCCCATTAATGCCTGCTGAAGATTTCATAGGGCAAGGTAGCTGAGTGGGAAAGACACTTGTTCCCATATTTACATTGAGAAGAAAGGCTGGAGCTGCCAAGCAGAAGAAGATGGCAGGCAGTACCTAGCTCTGAATTGGAGATTTTTGTATGTTTTTGTTTTCAATTCTAAAGGCAGGGAATTTTATCTTCCTGGACAGGTTTTTCTCTAAAAGATTTCTCTGGTTACTTAGTGCATACTGTTACTGTAGACTTGTCAGTGAAGCTCCGACTTATAGAGTGCATCCACTACTCATCTGCCTATTATTTAGAATGGCATGTCTTCTTGTAATCCCCAGTTTATATTATTGTCTGAATTAGTTCTTCAATTATTTTTAAATGTTACAGAACATGAAGATAGGACATGGAAATAAATACATCTTAGAAAGAAGCACAGCTTTAAGCTATTATACTAGAGTTTGATTTACGTGCTTTGGTAAACTGCCAGCCAGACTTTGCCATTCATTAAATATAAGTGTGTTTTACATTTGGCTTACAGTGAGAGATACCAGACACTGAAGCAATAGAATATTGTAGGTACAGCTAGATTCCTTGTAATTACAGCAAGAACTAAAAACCTGCCTTGACTGCTACACCCTCAGAACTATTTTTAATCTTATTTTTTTATGATAACACATTCAGTTACATTATTTGTTTAAAATAAAAACATATTCCAGTATAAAAAAAAAATCTGGTAGCATTTCCATTTTGATTTTTGTTTAATGTAGTTTGCATCAAATTGACATCTGGTATGTGCTTTCATCTTGGCTGCAGTGTAGCTGCCCATAGAATGCATGAGACACATTGTGTTTTAGTGCTACTTGGCGCATCATGGTTTATATACAGTAAAAGCAGCGGTCTTTTGGTTCACTGATGTTCAAAGCAATGGCAACCACATGTTGGAAGATTCATCTCTTCCAGCAAGCCTAATAGTTAAATCCACCAGCCAACTTGTGAGTTTGATTGCTTTTAGCAGAAGAATGCTACAATATAGATCCACCCAACTGCTTTCTGATCTAAAGACACCAGCCTTCTGCACTAAAAAATAAAAAGCTTCTGTATAGATCCAGTTAAAAGTTGGTTTACTAAACGCCAGTTTTCTTTCTTGCTCAAGTGCAACCTAGAGAAATCATAACTCAATTATCCTATTACAGAAATGTTGTCTATAATATACTATTAGTGATGATTGAACCCATGGATATTCAGGTTCGCCGAAAAAAATCAGGATCAGCGAGGAAACTTGTCACTGAACTTAACCTCAAACATCAAACCCCATACACGTCAATAGGGATCAGACATTTGGGGCTGTAAAATGATTGTAAAATGACCATAGTAAGCGCTAGGGTGCTATGGTGGAAGTTAAATAGTAGTAAGAGCAGAATAGCAATACATACTGTGTTTCACGGTGGTTTCAGGAGGATCACGCTGCCGTGAGATTGTCTTCCGGGCCCGCTAATTAAGGTTCATGAATATTCACTGCTTCCCCCGCCCACCCTCTGTGTGCCATTGTCTGGGATTGGTTGCAGACTGCTATACACATCACCAACCCCGTGTACATGTCTGTGGTTGGTTGCAGTCAGTTTGTTATAAAGTAGTGTAAAAAGAAATAAATAATTTAAAAAAAAGGACATAGGCTCCTGCCATATTTTGATAGCCAGCACGGAGAAAGCACTATCGGCAGGCTGAGGCCCCACCTGTGAGCTTTACCGTGGCTGAAAATCAAAATAGAAAAAGAAAAAAAAGCATTTTTGATATCCAGCCACAGTAAAGAAAACAGGTGGGGGCTGGTATTATCAAATTTGAAAAGATATTTTCTAACCCTTTTACTACCTTCCAATTTTCCGTTTTTGCACTTTCATTTTTTTTTTCTCCACTTACTTCGAAAGCTGAAGCATTTTTTATTTTCCCATTGCAGTATGAGGGTCTATTTTTTGCAGCATGAGTTGTACTTTTTAATGGTACCATTCATTTTATTATGTGATGCACTGGAGAGCAAGAAAAAAATTCCAAGTGCGTTAAAACTGCAAAAATAGTGCAACTCCACAATTGTTTTTTTTGTTTTTTTTTTTTAATTATTATTATTTACCATGGTCTCTATATGGTAAACCTTACCTGGCAATATGATTCTCCAGGTCAGTACAATACCAAACATGTATAGTTTTTTTATTTAAGTGGTGAAAAAAAATGAGAAAATTTGTAAGAAAAAAATATTTTGCTCTTTTCATTATTTTCTGAGACCTGGAACGTTTTAAATATTTGGGATATGGGGCTGTGTGATGGCTTATTTTTTTGTGCACAGAGCTGACATTTTTACTGATACCATATAAGGATTAATAACATATTTTGTTTGCCTCTTATTGCATTTTATTACAACATTGTTGTGGCCAAAAAAAATGTAGTTCTTGCATTTTGATTTTTTTTTACTTGTTGTTACACTGTTTACAGATTGGAATAATTTATTTGATATTTTCCTAGTTTGGACATTTACATACCCAGTAACACTAAATGTATTTTTTTAAATTGTTTTTGTTCTAATGAGGCAAAAGGGTTGTGAATTAAACTTGTGCTTTTTTATTCTCATTATATTTTTAAAAACATTTTTCTCACTTTACTATATTACTTTCCTTAATCTGTGGCGCCCTGGACTAGCAAGGTCGTCACAGGTACTACAACACGACACCCCCTACCCCGAGACAGGCACATCAGTCAGACACAAAATCCTTGTTGCCTCCCTCCAGGGGCTGATGTCCACACCAGGTGGGGTGGAGCCAGGCGGTTGGCCCCACCCACTGAGGAGTTCACAGTCCTGGAGGCGGGAGAAGGAAGTCAGATCAGTTAGGGAAGTGAAGGAGTGAAGTAGCAGTAGAGGAGCAGACTGACCGTGTCCGGGTGTGTGGCCCGGGCACCAAGAGCAAGGTTGGCAGATGGTGGTGGCTGTCTGCAGGAGAGGCAGATCAACGAGGAACCGTAGGTTCGGGGATGGGCGGTTGCCCGCCGGTACCGAACCGGGGAGCGAAGTGAAGCCTGCGCAACCCTGCAGGGCCTGCGGACCCCGACCAGGCTTGGAGTCGCCGGTAACAAGGTCAAATCCGTCAGTGACCGGAACCCCAGGGGTTTCCTAACAGCCAAGACCCGATTGAAGGCAACCGTCCAACCAACAAAAGGAAATACAGCTACCGCCACAGCTAGAGTTCCAAGGGCCAGAGCCTGCGGGCAAAAGAGCTCCTCCGGCATATACACACGCTGGGGAGCGGGTTACCGGTGGGAAGCCATCGGGACCGAACATCCTCAAAAGGTGCAGGGAAAGACAGCCACCACCAACCGTCCAGAAGAAGTCACAGCAGCCGGCTGCGGGACCCGTCCATCCAGCCGTTTGGTTTACCAGAGACTTTGCGTACATTTGTGGCTGAGTGAGTACAACAGTGCCTTCCGGCACCGCGCTGCGCTGTCCCTGCAACCCTGCACCTTGCCGGACCTGCCTCCCCGTCACCTCACCGGGCCCACCAACCCCTACCCACGGAGGGGGGAAACAACATCCCAGCTGCTCCCTACCATCGCTCCCGGGATCCCCGTCAATAGCAGCGGTGGTGCCCATAATCACCACAACCCGTGGGTGGCGTCACGGACCAAATCTCCAAACCAAACCACCCCCTTTCACTCACGGGTGAGGAGCGCCGCTCGAGTCCCCGGATCCGGCCTACCGCTCGAGCCACCGAGCAGCAGCAGCAGCGCCGGACCCGAGCGTGGTGAGCGCAGCACCCCGCCGCCCGCGACAAATCTCTTTATGACCACCGTATGGATAAAAACGACGGCAGAATAGGGTACATATGCCATACCACCATTTTAAAACGGCAGTCAGAAAAAAGTGAATAGTGCCCCGCAGCGTCGGAAAATCTCCGGGTTTCAGTTACCGAGGGTAGCTGAGACCCTGGAGATCACAATTCGGGACATTTCCAGTCCCCGGTCATGTGATCATCGGTATACATTTTACAGTAAATGACAGTGTCGGTAAAAAAATATTTACAAAAACAGGGGTGGTCCTGCACCACCGCACGTTACCTGCGGTACCGCATACGCCAGGAGGTCAGCCTGCAAACCGTTCAAAACCAGAGCGGGGTGCTCGTCACAAAAACAAAGTCGACGTGTGGCAAGGTAAGAGAGAGGACCGCACTCCTTTGCTGTGCTGGAAATGTCTTTTATTCAAACAGGTACAGAGTAAAAGGCCGGAGGCAACCTGTATGCCAGCTCCTGATAATGGATGACGGCCGTTTTGCCTATTGATTAGGCTTCCACGGGTCCACATTGTTGGACCCCCATGTCACCGATGAGCGATTTTGAACATTTTTGCGACGATTCAAAATCTCTCATAGGTGTCACACGCAAAGACATCGCTAAAGCGACCGGATGTGCGTCACAAATTCCGTGACCCCAACGAGATCGCTCGGGCGATGTCACAGCGTGTAAAGCCTGCTTTAGTTCCTATGAATCATTAATAAACTTGTTGAATGTGTTTTTGAGCAGTTTGAGGGATGCAGCTTTTAAAATGGTGTGACTTTGGGTATTTTGTATCACATAGACATGTCAAAGTCACTTCAAATGTGATGTGGTCCCTAAAAAGAATGGTTTTGTAAATCTTATTGGAAAAATGAGAAATTGCTGATAATCTTTTAACCCTTCTAACTTTTTAACAAAAAAAACTAAAGTTTAAAAACAGGTAACACTGGTCGGAATTTAAGAAAAATGGCCCAATCATGAAGGTGAAAACCAGATCAGGCTTGTTGGTGAAGGGGTTAATGTCTTTATTTTTAATCGGAGAAAAAGGTTTATGCAGTACATCCATTTTGCACATTAATTCCACTTGTCTATTTCTAAGGTGGAAAAGACAAATCTAACTCCCTGACACAAATATGAAAGAGCCCTTACAAATGTAGTAAATATGTCACCAAACCACAAACTATATATACTCGTACACACGTAGTCAAACTGTTGGTACCCCTCGTTGAGGGGTCTAATTAAAAAAATGGTGTCACTTATGGGGGATTTCTGCTGTTTAGGTACCTTAAGGGCCCTAAAATTGCAACATGGTACCTGAAATCTTTTTCAGTCAAATTTGCTTTCCAAAATTCAAATAAATATTGCTCCTTCCATTCTGAGTCCTACCGTTTGTCCAAACAGAACTTTCTGACTACATGTAGAGTATCACTGCACTCATAAGAAAGTGGGTAACAAACTGTAGGGTCCATTTTTTGACATTACCTTGAAAAAGTGAGAAATCTGGTGCTAAATGAACATTTTTGTGAAAAAATGAAAATTTTCCATATGATGGCCGAATGATATCAAATTCTGTGAAGCACCTGTGGGTTGCATTTAAAATGCTCATTTTACCCCTAGATAAAATCCTTGAGGGGTCCTGTTTCCAGAATGGGGTCACTTGTGGGAGGTTTCGGCTGTTTAGGTACCTTACAGGACCAGCAAATGCAACATGGTGCCTGCAATTTATTTCAGCCAAATTTGAGTTCCAAAGTTTAAATATTGCTCCTTCTGTTCCGAGCGCTCCCATTTGTCCACACAGAGGTTCCTGACCACATGTGGGAAATCAGAGTGCTCAGAAGAAATTGGGTAACAAATGTTTGATTTCAGACAGACAGTCATTGGTATTTTGAGGAAATGCAGGGTTGATATCAGGTGCAGATGAGCTTATCTGGGTGCCATCAGCATAGAGATAGTACTGAAAACCAAATCTGCTAATGGTATGACCAGTTGGGGCGGTCTGTAGAGAAAAGAGTAGGATGCCTAGGACTGAACTCTGAGGAACCAGGAACCCTGGCAGTAAGGAAACAAAGAGAGGAAAAACTGTAAGCAAAAAATACAGGGAAAGCAGTGTTCAGACAGGTAGGAGGCTAACTAAGAGAGAGCAGTCCTTGATACTGATTGTGCAGAGCATAGACAGGCGGAACTCTTAGTTCACAGTATCAAATACTGAGAGATCCAAAAAAATTAGAAAAGAGTAGCGGCTAGTGAGAGCATTTCCTGTAGTATCTAAGGTGCAGAACCCTGATAGTATAGGGTCAAAAAAAGAGTTATCTGAAAGATAGCCTTTTAGACCAGAGTGGATCAAGTTCTCCAGTTACCAACACAGTTAGTTGGTTGAGGGATTTTTTTTTCCAAGCATTGGGTGTATGATGGTGTATTTGAAAGATGATGGAAAGACAATTGAAGAAACATAGTAGTTAAATATACTAGTTAGGTGGGTGGTGATAACTGAGCAGAGGGACTGGGATAAGTAAGAGGGAATAGGGTCAGTGGTGCAGGTAGTAGGACAAGAAGAAGTGAGGAGTCTGGTAACTTCTTTAGTGACCGGTTCAAATACAGAAAGTGAGCTTGATGACATGCGGGAGGGAAAATAATGTATGATTCTAAGGGAGAGAATTTCCTGTTAGGTATGGTCAATTTTTTTTTTAAATAATTAGCCAGATGGTCAGTGCTGAGGTTGGTAATTGGGGCCAGGACTTTAAAGGCCACTTTACACACAGCAACATCGCAAGCGATGTCGCTGGTGAAAGCCCCCTCCCCGTCGGTTGTGCGTCACGGGCAAATCGCTGCCCGTGGCGCACAACATCGCTAACACCCGTCACACTATACTTACCTGCCTAGAGACGTCGCTGTGGCTGGAGAACCGCCTCCTTTCTAAGGGGGCAGTTCATGCGGCATCACAGCGACGTCACACTGCAGCCGTCCAATAGAAGCGGAGAGCAGCTGAAAGAAAGTGAAGCCCACCTCGTTGCCGGAGGACGCAGGTACGGTGTGGTTCCTCGTTCCTGGGGTGTCACACGTAGCCATGTGTGCTGCCTCAGGAACGACGAACAACCTGCATCCTGCAACAGCAACGATATTTGGGATTAGAACGACGTGTCAACGATCAACGATTAGGTGAGTAAATTTGATCGTTAGCGGTCGTTCGTGCGTTTCACAAGCAACGACGTCGCTAACGTGGCCGGATGTGCGTCACAAATTCCGTGACCCCAACGACATCTCGTTAGTGATATCGTTGCGTGTAAAGCCCCCTTAAGACTTTAGAGAGTGAGAGTCTCAAAGAATCATTTAGGATTGTTGGATAGTGAAGTGAGAAGGGTGTTAAAGTAGGCTTCTTTGTAGGGTTAAAGGTTGGAGTTATATGTTCTAATCATAAAATAATAATGGGTGAATTCTTTGTCCATAAGGGATTTTCTCCACAGATGTTTGATACACGTACAGTCCTGCTGTGGAAAATGTGCATGCAGTATGTACCAGAGTTGTCGCAAAGTGAAGGGTGTGTAGCTTTATAAAGGGCACTTTTTAGTGATTTATTAATGTTTCAGAACTGAGTCAAGGTATGAGAGGGAGGAAATTGTGGTTAATGATCACTGCAAATTCTTCATCATTATCAATAATCTATCCATTTCATTAAAAGCAAATTAAAGTCTTTTCAGGTAGAAAAATAAAAAGTAAAGGGATATGGTTGCATAAATATGCACATCCTTAAACTAATACTTTGTTAAAGTACACTTTGAACTTATGACAGTATTCAGTCTTTTTAGGTAGGATTCTATCACCATGACACATGTAGAATTGGCAATAGTTTCTCACTCTTCCTTCCAGTAGCGTTACAAATCTTTCAGATTGTCAGGGTATCTCCTGTGTACAGTTTTCTTCAAGTCAGCACAAAGATTTTCTGTTGGCTACAGGTCTCGGCTTTGGCTGAGCTATTCAATACTTTGATCTTTATCTATTTGTCACCGTGCTGATAGGTGAAATTCATCTTCATCTTTTTAACAGAGGCTGCAGGTTTTGATGCCAAATCGACTCATATTTGGAACTGTTTATAATTCCCTCCACCTTGACTAAAACCCCAATTCCAGCTGCCAAAATAACAGTCCCAAATCATAGTGCTGCATCCACCACGCTTCACTGTGAATATGATGTTCTTTTGGGGATGAGTATCGTAACCTTTTTGCCAAACATACCGTTTGCAATTATCACCAAAAATTTAAACCCCATTCTCATTAGAAAGTTTCCAACATGCTTTTGGCAGACTTCATCTAGGCTAATTTCTTTGACTACCTGGGTCAATCTCAGGTTCCAGGAACGATCCATGGTGGTGACACAAGAAAAGGAACCTGACACCTAGCTTTTTCCCTCCAGAGGTCACCAGTTTCTCAGTCTCCAGTTACTGTTTCTGCTCCTGAAACAATGCAGGTTGATCGTATCAAGATTTCTGAACAATGATAAGAACATTCTCAAGCCAAGGACCTGTGTTTCTACTGCAGAGGAGCATAACACTTCATCCATGATTGTACAGTGATGCAGCGACTCTCTTGCCTTCGATTGGTAGGAGGAATTACTTTATGTGAAAACAGTCCCTCTTCTCCGTTGATCCTTTCCATGTCCATATCGCATGGAGGTATTCTGTTCTCTGAAATGGTACACCTAGATTCTGGATCTGCTGGAGACTTCATACAACAGGCTGTGGTGGAATGGTACCAGATTCCTATCTAACGGCTTTAGAATCCCTTGACAGTGTTATCTGTCGATGTACTCTTGTCTGAACCCATATGGTCTTTGTACCAGTAGAACTACAGGTGGGAACCTTATATTTGGAGACTATCTCTTTCCTGGTGCTTCCAAAATTGTCTTGCCCACTTCTCTTGGGTCTGCCTTGGCTCCATACTCATGAACATATTTTGCACTGGAAATCTGAAGAGCTGCTCCATTGGGGGCAGAATTGCCACAAGGGATGTCTGTTTAGTGCTCATCCATTCAAGTCTTCTAAGGTACCATCTTGCCATATGGTTCGGCTTTCTGCCTGTCTTTCTGACGCTGTTGACTTTGGCAAGTTGAGAGAGGAATCCCATTGTGTCCCTGAATCCTCTGAGATGACTAATCTGGTAACAGGTTCCATCTGCTATTCAGGGTCAAGAAAAGAGCCTCCCAAGCAACAGCCGTCCGGCCTACCTCTTCCAACAGCCACTCCTACACCTATCAATTATGAAGATTTCTTTCTGGAGAAGTGATATCTTTCAGGTCTGATGAAATGGGGGCGTTAGGGGGGGGGAGTACTGTAATGCCGGCACCATGGCACTGTCATGCCTTCCTCTTTAATAGGGATGCTGACATACTCACAGCCGCAGCCAGACTGCATTCTTCCATGCCTCTCCATGGCCACCTATGTGCTCCCTTGCTGCCTCCTGATCCTGGGGCCTGCACCCGTCATACAGGTCTCCCTGCTTAGGGTGCGTGCACTCCTTCCCTCTGTGGGGGTCCGTGCATAATTTCCCAGAAGTGCCTCTCTCTTTCTACACCAAGTACTTAAGGCATCCTACCCTTAGGAGAGGTGCCTAAGCAATGCTTTTAGTCAGTTACTTGCTTGCTAGCTACTTGTCAGGTCTCGTGTATTCTATGCCTGCAACCAGTACCTGTGCTCCCCAACCAGTACCTGTTTTCTAGTCCCAGCAATGGAGGGGGCACCTGTCTGCACCTGAGCCCGCCCCTGCATCCACGGACCTGAGAGTCAGCTGCCACAGTCCTGGACAATACCCTGGGAGTGGCACCTAGCGTCTGCTGGAAGCCAGGTCAATCCTCGCCATTAGACGCTCTTGTGAATACCCGGTAGGCACTTAGTTAAGCCCCCCACAAGTAAGGGTAAGCCCAGATACTCCCTGTGATCTAGTGGGTCTACTCTCGCTTCACCTTCCTGGTGAGCACTACAATATTTAACCCTAGAACGCATACCTGGGGCCTCGCAGGCCTGCTAGGTCATTTGTTTTCTATGGTAGATTGAATTGCTTGCGCGTTCTAGGGTTAATATAAGATTAAACATAATTGGCTAAGTCTATATACAACCATATCCCTAATAATAAGAGGGGTGTTCACACTTATGAAAACATAGTTAGTTTTATTTAAGTCATCTCAGTTAAATTGTTCTGATTATGGGTGTCACTAGAGGTCGAAGAAATTCTGAAATTATTATTCTTGGTATGAAAAAACCTGGCATTTTAACAGATGTGACTTGACATTAAACTTTTTATAGTTATTTTATGTCTTCAGTAATACATGACATAGATTTGCATGGCCTTAGATGCCAATTACCATGGTGAAGGATGAGGGGGATGAGAGGGAAAATTTCTAAACATTTTTTAAAGGACTAAGGTGTCTAAAAACATTCTGCCAAGTACTGTTACTGGTGTTTAATTAAATTGAAATAGTGGCATATCCATTATAAGTTACCATTACAGTTCCAAGTGTGTGCTAGAAAAAAATGGAGCTGCTCTAAACCAGGGTAAAAAGGGGCAGTTTATTCGGACATGGGTAAAGAACACGTAATGCCTCCTTATACTTCAGAGAGGTGCTGATAGACTGCCAAAAAATGCATGCACTACAGTAATTCGGGTGTTGAGGATCATTGCATGCTAAAATATTGCAAAGTGAGGTCATTGTAGGGGTCGTTGGATATATAGGCAGTCAGTTAGTGGAATAGGCTACCACAGGGGGTAGTGAGTTCTCAAACAATGGGAATCTTCAATCGGGAGCTGGATAAACATATAGCTGGGATGATTTAGAAAAACCTGCACTTTCAGGGGGTTGGACCCGATGGCCCTTGAGGTCCAGTCCAACTCTACCATTCTATGGTTCTATGAGATATACGACATAGTATAAGGTATTTTTTCATGCCAGCATGAAATGCATCTAGTCTGAAGATTACAAATCCTTATACATACCGCATACATTGAAATTTACTTTTCAGATTGTAGACATTTATGAAAATGAAACAATGCCGGAATCGACATTACGTTCATTATTTATGGAACATTCAGACACAGATGAGGAAATGATTAAAGCTTGTATTCATCCCTACACAGAACAGTTAAAGGTTCTTAAAAAATCAAGGTCATAAAGAGTGAGTAATACGTACAGTATGTGTACAGATGCAGCAAATGCTATTGCACTTGCTGAAGCGTGTTAATGTAATATGCTTAAGGGGTGCAGCATGCAATCACAATTCAGGTAAAAACATCAGACAGCACAAATGTGCCTTTAACTTCGTGTCAAGATTTTATTGTTTTAGTCCTCAGTGCAGGTCAGTGCCTTCATAATCAAGAAAGAATTGCTTAGTGATG
This sequence comes from Anomaloglossus baeobatrachus, assembly GCF_048569485.1. NCBI lineage: Eukaryota > Metazoa > Chordata > Amphibia > Anura > Aromobatidae > Anomaloglossus > Anomaloglossus baeobatrachus. The sequence goes on along the minus strand of NC_134356.1, from coordinate 325,338,726 downwards.
CAAATACCCTAAACTTTGCTCTTATCTGTACAATATTTTGACAAAATATCTCATAGTTAAAAGATAATGCAAAACTTTGAAATAGCAGAGACATTTCTTAAAATCTCATAGAAAAGATGTGCTATAAATTTTAAAATACTCTCTATGCATTTGTAAGAAAATACAATTGTAAAATAACTGGAAATACGGAGAGTCTGAGAATAACCTTCCTTGTCACAAATTTGAATATTCTGCTGCTTGTTCTCAAATGCCGGGGGCTTTGTCTTTCATAACTAATGAGGTGGGACAAAGTACATGGATAACAATAAATCACACCAATATCCCACAAAAATCTTTTTGGGGTGATTGCATGGAAGTGCTTGGCTATTGTTAAATCACAGTTCGAATTTGAAATAATAGTGTCATATGAAATTAAGGATAAAGTAGTAGAATTCTACACACTTAAATTTTAACACTGCAAACATAAGGATAAAGAATACCTTGTAAAGCAGTATTTATATAGCAGGAAAAAGGAAACATGTTTGGAGTCACATTTAATCCCAGATGGAACTAGAAGCAGTAAAGTTAAATCAGTGGATACATGAAAGTGCTTTACAGTCAGGGATGCATTCAAAATAAGAAGCCCCAACGTCAATGCCAGTAATAACTGTTTATCCAGAAATGGAAGTAGAAGATGTGGTCAACCCTTAGCAAGTACTATAAATATTTGTCAAAATAGATATGCTCTTTGATTCTCATATTCAACATCTAAGTTTTTTTCACAGCTTTGATAGTTGTACCAATAAAACTTAGGGATCTTTGATCCATACAAACTACAAATTATGTGTGCACTATAATGAAATGCCTATTCTATTAATAAAAAGTACAAATAATTTCTGTCTTCAAAATTCAACCATCTGTCTTTTAGAACATTTCAGAAAGTAAAATATTCTGTACACTTAAAGGGGATGTCCTATTTGCATTACCATGTCCTGGCAGCTGGTGCACTGGTAAGGCTATGTCCACTCGCTGCGTTCTGGTTTGACAACAAAAATGCACCCTCTGGCAGACTCTTGACAAATGTAAACACTGCATTTGACAAAAAGAAGATGTAAAAATCCATGCATTTTCGATGTGTTTTCCCTGCGTATGGGCTGTATTTGGGCTCCATTTTGGACAATGCATTTTAAAAGGAGAAATAGAATATGATAGGATAGGATTTGATAGAGTTATAATACATAGATAGAGGGATAGATAGAAAAAATAGATAGCATGACTGCCCGCTGACAGCAGACAGAGACAGAGCCATGCAATGAGAATGAATTCGGGTGAACCTGTGAGGTGAGTGCCATGACACAGGGAGTAGTGCAGGGCCCACAGCTGTGACATCAGAGTTTCACCCGAGTTCATTGTCATCGTGCGGCTCTGTGTCTGTGTGCTGTCATGAACTCGGGTGAACCTCTGACATCAGTGCTGCGACACAGGCAGTAGTGCGGGGCCCACAGCTGTGATATCAGAGCTTCACCCAAGTTCATTCTCATCGTGCGGCTCTGACTCTGTGTCATGGCCTGATTTGCAGTCACGGTTGAAGGACTCCATCTTTGACCGTAAATCACCTGAGTGATGTCACCGCTGATCGTGCGGCTCACTTCAGTCATTCGGGTGATTTGCTGTGACAAGTGGAGGACTCCAGCTGTGGCCGCGGGTAACCTGAGTGATGTCACCGATGGTAGCATGACTCACTTCAGTTGCTGTGTGGAGCTCACAGCGAGCGGTCATGCTCTATGGCCACTCGCTGTGAGCTTCCGATGCAGCAGAGCTAAAACTGTAAAGGGACCTTGTGTGGATTACGTCGGACTTGGAGGGGTGTTTGGGGATTAATAAAGTGGTAAAAGAGGGTGTTTTTTGTCTTTTATTCCACATAAAGGATTTTTTTGGGTGTACGTGTTTATTTACTTTCACTTACAGATTAATCATGGGGGGTGTCTCATAAACGCCTGCCATGATTAACCTAGGACTTAGTGGCAGCTATGGGTTGCCATTAACTCCCTATTACCCCGATTGCCACGGCACCAGGGTAATTGGGATAAGCCGGGTAAGGTCCAGGGACTGCCACATCTATTGAATGCTGCAATTCTGAGTGGCTGCTGGCTAATATTTTTAGGCTGGAGCAGCCTAAAAATGATAGGTCTCCCCAATCTGAGAATACAATGCAGAAGCTGGGAGGTTTTATCGTGGCTGGGTATCAATTGGTGGGACCACACGTCGTTCTTTTTAAATTACTTATTTATTTATTTTACTGCACGATATAAACTCGCCCACCGGCAGCTGGGATTGGTTACAGTGAGACAGCTGGTGGGCGGGGGAAGCAGTGAATATGAGATGATTCTAATGAGCGGCCGGCACTTTCAGAAGCAGGAGAAGCTGTGGGAGCTGTGGGAGCAGTGTGACAGCTATACCGCGTTGGGGATCAGAGAGTATGAAGGAGAGGGAGAGGGAGAGACCGACAGAGAGAGACCGAGACCGACAGAGAGAGAAACCGAGACCGACAGAGAGAGAGGCCAAGACCGACAGAGAGAGAGAGACCGAGAGATCTGAATTTTTGTTGACAAGAACGGATGCAAAATGCAACCAAAAGGCAGTGCAAACGCACAGCTAAACATTTTGGTTGCGTTTTGACACACCTCATTCATTTCAATGGGTGGAAAATGTTCACAAAACACAATGAAGAAGTGACATGCTGCTTTTTTTTCTGCAGCCACGTGTGGATAGAAATTTTGACTTCTCATAGACTTTGCTGGGGAAGCACAAGGCATGCATTTTGACATTAAAAACAGTGCAGTTTAAAACGCAACCAAAACGCAAGAAAAAACACAACGTGCGCACATAGCCTAACTACCTGATGAGGGGATGCTGCTGTTATTAGTATCTTCTAGTAGATGGTAATGCCATTGTAGCCAATGGGCAAAATAGCAAAGTAAATTGCTTTTCTTTTATTGAAATTATATTAAACATCTCTCTAATCTTTATAGATATTTAAATTTTAAAGATTTTCTGTCATTGACACTAAAGAAAATATTGTAAAAAGTGCTAATATAAAAGATGAAACTGCCAATTTTTTTAGCCAAACTGGCAGGGCAAGAAAGCATACCGTTTGATGAGTTTCTTGGATAAAATAGGATATTTGCCAGTCCACCTATGTAGACATGGAAATCACACAAGTAGCCAAAAATGCAATTAGAGTACTTTATAAGGCAGACATATAAACAAAACCACCCAGAATGACATATGAACCTCTTAAAGACTTGCCCATGTAATACAATGCAATTTTTTTTCCTTTTTTCATTGTCATGTATTTATTGGCAAACTGGTACGTCTTTGGTCATATCGGAGTAATCACCGCTGACTGCTGCGGTGAGCTGGCAGTGATCCCTGCACATGTCTGCTGATTTGAACAGCAGACATGTGTGGCTTACAGACGACACAGGTAGATCCACAATTTAAATGACGTGATCACGGGGAGACGATTGTTGCCATGGTAGTGAGGGGTCATGTGACAGAGTGCCGGCTCTAACAGGAACACTGCATTTCTGCTGATGAGAGCTGTGCAGCTCTGATCAACAGAAATGAGCAAGCAATCAGACTGTACAGTGATAAAATCCCCGTGACTTAAAATAAATAAAATATGTAAAAGAAAAGTTTCAAAAAAATTTAAAAAAAATAAAAAACCTAAAAGTTCAAATCACCCCTCATTCACCCCTTTTAAAATTAAACAATAAAAAAATAAAAATATACACATATTTGGTATCGCCGCATTCAGAATTGCCTGATCTATCAAATATAAAATCAATTAATCTGATAAGTAAATGGTGTAGAGGCAAAAACATTCCAAATGCCAAAGTTATTTTTTTGCCGCAAATTTGGCACAAAATACAATAACAGGCGATCTGCACAAAAATGGTACCGTTATCATCAGCTCAAGACGCAAAAAATAAGCTATCACTGAGTTCTATATCCCAAATGAGAACACTATGGGTCGCGGAAAATGGTGCAAAAAGTGCACCAGTTTTTTTTTGGACAAACTTCTGAATTGTTTTCACCCCTTAGATAAAAGTAAACCTATACATGTTTGGTATCAACGAATGTGTATCGACTTGAGGCATCACAGTGACCCATTAGTTTTACCATTTACTGAACATGGTGAAGACCCCCCAAAAATCATGCAATCACACGTTTTTTGGAATTTTTCCGCACTTGGAATTTTTTTGCCGTTTTCCTGTATGGTAAAACTCAAGGTGTCATTTAAAATACAACTTGCCCTGCAAAAAACAAGCCCTCATATGGGAAGATTGACAGAAAAATAAAGATGTTATGGCTCTTGGAAGAAGCGGAGCAAAAGACAAAGACAGAAAACGGAAAATTGCCCAGTCATGAAGAGGTTAATCATTGAGTCAGAGCTTATCTGTGAGTTTTTTTTCCTCATCTGGAATCAGACAAAAAAAACCTGCAGCATGCTGCGCATGGACACGTGAAAAGTCTGGCACTAGCCAATGCAAATCAATGAGAAAAAATGCACAGCACACAGACTATCCGTATGCCGTCCTATTTTTACAATTACATTACCATTCTGTAGAATAGAACAGTGTAAATCGTCCTGTAAACAATTGTGGAATACAAGTTGCTGAGAAAAAAAATGCAAGTCATATGGATGTTGGCAAGAAAAAAAATAGCACACATGCATAGCACTCGCATTGCACTCACATGACATACGGAATACCAAACCGATTTCACTCGCCCAACTTATCTGGATAGAAATCAGTGTGAATTTTTTATACACAGATGTGAGCAAACCCTTAATCAGAGTCTGTAAAATCAAATTAACCATTGGTGCTTATACTGTACAATCAATCCACCCATAGATCACCTGCTGCAATGTAAGTCTGCCATCCACATAGAGATACATGATTAATCTGAAAATAATATACTAGCGCATAGTTTCTTAAAGTGGAAATTATGTATTATAGCAACCCCCATACTGTATATACCACTTTCTTAAATATTTGGATACACAGTGCTATACAGTACATGTGGGTGTTATAATTCATGATTTCCATTTTTCTGACTATGCGCAAGTAGCATATTTATTTGAAGATTAAATGAGAGCCTGGCTGCATGTTTCCAGTCGGGGATATTTTTCTCTAAAATGTTTTGGTGTTGCGGAGAACATATATTTTGTGCCCCATAATATACCGTGCTCCACAATACCATGCCCCATGATATACCGTGTTCCACAATACTGTGCTCCATAATATACAAAGCTCCACAATACCGTGCCCCATGATATACCGTGTTCCACAATACTGTGCTCCATAATATACCGTGCTCCACAATACCGTGCCCCATGATATACCGTGTTCCACAATACTGTGCTCCATAATATACCGTGCTCCACAATACCGTGCCCCATGATATACCGTGTTCCACAATACCGTACTCCATAATATACCATGCTCCACAATACCGTGCTCCATAATATACCGTGCTCCACAATACCGTGCCCCATGATATACCGTGTTCCACAATACTGTGCCTCATGATATACTGTGCTCCATAATATACAGTGCTCCACAATACTGTGCCCCATAATATACAGTGCTCCACAATACTGTGCTCCATAATATACAGTGCTCCACAATACTGTGCTCCATAATATACCGTGCTCCACAATACTGTGCTCCATAATATACCGTGTTCCACAATACCGTGCCCCATGATATACCGTGTTCCACAATACTGTGCTCCATAATATACCGTGCTCCACAATACCGTGCCCCATGATATACCGTGTTCCACAATACTGTGCTCCATAATATACCGTGCTCCACAATACCGTGCCCCATGATATACCGTGTTCCACAATACTGTGCTCCATAATATACCGTGCTCCACAATACCGTGCCCCATGTTATATACCGTGTTCCACAATACTGTGCTCCATAATATACCGTTCTCCACAATACCATGCCCCATGATATATCGTGTTCCACAATACTGTGCTCCATAATATACAGTGCTCCACAATACCGTGCCCCATGATATATCGTGTTCCACAATACTGTGCTCCATAATATACCGTGCTCCACAATACCGTGCCCCATATTATACCGTGTTCCACAATACTGTGCTCCATAATATACCGTGCTCCACAATACCGTGCCCCATGATATACCGTGTTCCACAATACTGTGCTCCATAATATACCGTGCTCCACAATACCGTGCTCCATAATATACCGTGTTCCACAATACTGTGCTCCATATTATGCAGTGCTGCACAATACCGTGCCCCATGATATACCGTGTTCCACAATACTGTGCCTCATGATATACTGTGCTCCATAATATACAGTGCTCCACAATACTGTGCCCCATAATATACAGTGCTCCACAATACTGTGCCCCATATTATACAGTGCTCCACAATACTGTGCCCCATAATATACCGTGTTCCACAATACTGTGCTCCATAATATACCGTGCTCCACAATACTGTGCCCCTTGATATACTGTGCCCCATAATATACAGTGCTCCACAATACTGTGCCCCATATTATACAGTGCTCCACAATACTGTGCCTCATGATATACTGTGCTCCACAATACTGTGCCCCATATTATACAGTGCTCCACAATACTGTGCCCCATAATATACAATGCTCCACATTACATAATATAGTGCCCCATAATATACAGTGCTCCACAATACTGTGCCCCATAATATACAGTGCTCCACAATACTGTGACCCATAATATACAGTGCTCCACAATACCGTGCCCCATAATATACAGTGCTGCACAATACCGTGCCCCATGATATACCGTGTTCCACAATACTGTACCCCATATTATACAGTGCTGCACAATACCGTGCCCCATGATATACCGTGTTCCACAATACTGTTCTCCATAATATATCGTGCTCCACAATACTGTGCCCCATATTATACAGTGCTCCACAATACTGTGCCTCATGATATACTGTGCTCCACAATACTGTGCCCCATATTATACAGTGCTCCACAATACTGTGCCCCATAATATACAATGCTCCACATTACATAATATAGTGCCCCATAATATACAGTGCTCCACAATACTGTGCCCCATAATATACAGTGCTCCACAATACTGTGACCCATAATATACAGTGCTCCACAATACCGTGCCCCATAATATACAGTGCTGCACAATACCGTGCCCCATGATATACCGTGTTCCACAATACTGTACCCCATATTATACAGTGCTGCACAATACCGTGCCCCATGATATACCGTGTTCCACAATACTGTTCTCCATAATATATCGTGCTCCACAATACTGTGCCCCATAATATACAATGCTCCACATTACATAATATAGTGCCCCATAATGCTCCATAATATAGTTCCCCTATAGTAATGCATATATCAGCTCTGCTATAGCAGTCTGCAGTGATGCAGCAGAGCTCTGTCAGTGTCTTCAGAGCACAGCAGCATGAGGTGTGCTTTGAACACAACGGTGAGTGGTGATCTGCAGCCTGTACTATAAATCTTAGGCTGCGATCTCAGCTCCCTGCCACCGGTACTCACCCCATTTCCGGACCTCCGCTCCCTGCACCTCCTCCTGTGAGCCTGGTGACTCGGCAGCTCCTGCTGTCACCGCTGTGCATTGACAGAAGGAGCTCCAGGTGATTGCAGCGATCGCCAGTGCCTGATACATGCTGCCCTAACCGTGAGTACCATGTATCAGCTGATGCCAAAAGCTAACACCAAAATGTATAACCAATTAATTAATATCTCGAGGTTGAAAACTTTTAAAATATGCATAAAAGTAAGCCAGTATTGTAAGTGTGTTAGGCGGGCTTTACACATTGCGACATCGCTACCGATATATCGTCGTGGTCACATCATTAGTGACACACATCCGGCGCCGGTAGTGACATCGCAACGTGTAAATCCTAAGTGCGATGAACGAGTGCAAAAGCGTAAAAAATCGCTGATCTGTGTCACGTCGTTCATTTCCTTAATGTCATTACTGCTGCAGATACAATGTTGTTTGTCGTTCCTGCAGCACCACACATCGCTGTGTGTGAAACCGCAGGAACGACAAACATCTCCTTACCTGCGTCCATCAGCAATGCGGAAGGGAGAAGGTGGGCGGGATGTTATGTCCCGCTCATCTCCGCTCCTCCGCTTCTATTGGCCAGCCGCTTAGTGACGTCGCGGTGACGTCGCTGTGACGCCGAATGCACCTCCCCCTTGAAGGAGGGATTGTTCGGCACTCACAGCGACGTCGCTGACCAGGTATGTGTGTGAATCTCCCGTAGCAATAATGTTCGCTATGGCAGCAAGCACCAGATATCGCATGTACGACGGGGCGGGTGCTATCGCTCTCGACATTGCTAGCAATTGCTAGCGATGTCACAGCGTGTAAGGGCTCCGCCACACATCCGTGAAAACCACGTCCGTGTAAAACGGGCCGTTTTTCGGGTCCGTTTTCCGTTTTTTAGGTCCGTTTTTATGGTATGTGTGGCCTGCGTGTGTATCCCGTATGCTAGCCGTATGCGTGTGGAATGTCCGTGTGTGCGTGAGTGAAATAACTGACATGTGTATGTGTTGTCCGTGTGAAATGTCCATGTGTGATGCAAAATGTCATTTACTACATGTCGGCAGACAGCAGACAGAGTAGCGGGATGAGAATGAACTCGGGTGAACTTCACCCGACTTCATTGTCATGCCGCGGCTCTGTCTTTGTGCCGTGTACTGATTAGCGGTCACCTGTGAAGGATTCACCAGTGACCACTAATCCCCCGAGTGACTGAAGTGTCCCCCTCTCTCATACTCACCGTTCCCCGATCACCGGCGCTGCACGGCGTTCACACTGTTCCGGCGGCTTTTTCTAATTTGAAAAAGCCGGCCGCCCATTAATCAATCTCGTATTCCCTGCTTTACCCGCCCACCGGTGGCTGTGATTGGTTGCAGTGAGACACGCCCACCACGCTGAGTGACAGGTGTCACACTGCACCCAATCACAGCAGCCGGTGGGCGTGTCTATACTGTGCAGTAAAATAAATAAATAAATAATTAAAAAAACCGGCGTGCGGTCCCCCCCCCATTTTAATACCAGCCAGATAAAGTCATACGGCTGAAGGCTGGTATTCTCAGGATGGGGAGCTCCACGTTATGGGGGGCCCCCCACCCTAACAATATCAGTCAGCAGCCGCCCAGAACTGCCGCATACATTATATGCGACAGTTCTGGGGCTGTACCCGGCTCTTCCCGATTTACCCTGGTGCATTGGCAAATCGGGGTAATAAGGAGTTATTGGCAGCCCATAGCTGCCAATAAGTCCTAGATTAATCATGTCAGGCGTCTAGGAGACACCTTCCATGATTAATCTGTAAGTTACAGTAAAAAAACACACACACGCCCGAAAAATCCTTTATTAGAAATAAAAAACACAAACAAATTCCCTCATTACCAATTTATTAACCCCGACAAACCCTCCATGTCCGGCGTACTCCACGGACCTCCAGCGTCGCGTCCAGCTCTGCTGCATGGAGGTGACAGGAGCAGCAGAATACACCGCCGCTCCGGTCACCTCCACGCAGCTAATGAGATGAGTAGCGCGATCAGCTGCTGTCACTGAGGTTACCCGCGGCCACCGCTGGATCCAGCGGTGGCCGCGAGTTACCTGACTGACAGCAGCTGATCGCGCTACTCATCTCATTAGCTGCGTGGAGGTGACCGGAGCGGCGGTGTATTCTGATATTGTTAGGGTGGGGGGCCCCCCATAACGTGGAGCTCCCCATCCTGAGAATACCAGCCTTCAGCCGTATGGCTTTATCTGGCTGGTATTAAAATGGGGGGGACCGCACGCCGGTTTTTTTTAATTATTTATTTATTTATTTTACTGCACAGTATAGACACGCCCACCAGCTGCTGTGATTGGGTGCAGTGTGACACCTGTCACTCAGCATGGTGGGCGTGTCTCACTGCAACCAATCACAGCCGCCGGTGGGCGGGTAAAGCAGGGAATACGAGATTGATTAATGGGCGGCCGGCTTTTTCAAAAGAGGAAAAGCCGCCGGAGTTTTTATAACAGCCGTGCAGCGCCGCGCCGGAGATCGGGGAATGGTAAGTATGAGAGAGGGGGGAACTGACCGACAGACAGCTAGAGGGACAGACAGACATAGAGACCGACTGACGGACTGAGGGAGAGAACGAAACATAAAAAGAAAAAAGACTGACATCACATGAAAAAAGCACAAAACATACAGGGAACAAATAGAGATGCGTCCGTGTCACTCGGACGTGCGCACAGACCCATTGACTTTCATTGGGTCCGTGCTGCGTGTTGCGTGAATAAAACGGACATGCTGGCGTGAGACACGGACCAAAAAACGCATCACGGAGACGGACTCACGGACATAACCAAAAACGCAATTGTAACCGCAGAGATATAGTAACATTGGTGCACGTTTGGCCGTGTCTCCAGTATACACGGAAACGGACCAAACACGCACGTGTTTCACGGATGTGTGTTTCAAGCCTAAAGCCCATCTTAGTCTGTGCGGGCCCTATATAAAAATAATTTCAGAATGTGTTAGCAGCAATAGATTAGATTGGTCAAAACTTAAACAAATATAGTATACTCACCATTCTCTTACATTCCTTTTCTATCGATGCCAGGATCCCACGAGACTGGTTCATCTTCCATCTGAATGTGACAATCATAGCTAAACAACGAACTATTGAAATCCCAACTTGAGCATAGCCATACTCCCTTCAATGTAACAATTTTTAGTTTATTATATTTTTGATGATTTGCATAGTTCACTTTACTAAAACAAAGGGCAAAGCCTAAGATCATATTGGTTACTCCATGGAAAATGCAAGACACCTTACTCTGATAGATGTGTAGAATATACAGTAGTGTTGTTCATATCAAAATCCTTCTTATGAAACGAATGATGATACATTTTGTGAATTCATAACTATTGGACATCTTCTTTACACAACCACATGGAAACAACCTAACCGGTAAAGTCCTTCCATGAGATACTGTCATATTTAAATAGCAGTGAAGTACTGTGTAAGTTATATGAATAACCAGAGCTCTGACTGATATTAGTGGATAACTATTATTTTCATTGAATGCTTGTTACCTACAAACCCCATTCCTATCTTCGCAAGTAGCGATCCCTTTTTATTAACTCACTGTGGATAAAATAAACTATGAAAAGTGCTTGAACTAAACAGAAAGCCCCTTTAATAAGGTTGATAACTGTTAATTATCTACTTTTGGAAAGGTATGGCAAAGTGCACCAACTTACATTTCAATATAAATATGAAGGTGAAACCAGTAAAAATCTGTATCTTTGAAGAAAGGAATAATTAGAGATGCAGACAAGTTTGGTAAAGTAAGAAAAACCCACAATGGTTAGTGAAATAAGTTGAAATAAATTTTCGTTTTAAATTTACTGAATATCAACGAATGAAAATGAGGCATTGCTTTTGAATTGTGGTTCAACATAAAAAAAAGAATAAAAATGTCCTTGAGATAGATGATGTGACCGCTAATGTAAGGGGCCCTTTACGCACTACGACATCGCAGGTGCGATGTCGATGGGGTCAAATCGAAAGTGACGCACATCCGGCGTCGCTCTCGACATCGTAGTGTGTAAATCGTTTTAACTACGATTACTGAGCGCAAAAGCGTCGGTATCGTATGATCAGTTTAGTGTCGGTCATTTTCATTATTTTGGCTGCTGCGACAGTACAATGTTGTTCCTCGTTCGCTGTGTATGAAGTCGCAGGAGCGAGGAACATCTCCTACCTGCGTCCCGTCTGCAATGCGGAAGGAAAGAGGAATGTTTGCGTCCCGCTCATCTCCACCCCTCCGCTGCTATTGGCCGCCTGCCGTGTGACGTCGCTGTGACGCCACACGACCCGCCCCCTTAGGAAGGAGGCGGGTCGCCGGCCAGAGCGACGTCGCAGGGCAGTTAAGTGCATGTGAAGCTGCCGTAGTGATAATATTCGCTATGGCTGCTATCACAAGATATTGCAGCTGCGACAGGGGCGGGGACAATCGTGCTCGGCATCGTAGCATCGGCTTGCGATGTCGTAGTGTGCAAAGGGCCCCTAACATTTTGTGCACAACCTTTCACTGGATACATGATTTCTGTAACTCTCAATGAGACCTTTGCATCTTTCCATACATTTTTTGTCCCACTCCACATTAGCAAACTGCTCCAGCTGTCTCAGGTGTGAAGGTGTCTTCTCCAGGCTTCAGTTCCTTCCACAAATGTGTAATGGGATTTAGATCAGGACTCGTAGAAGGCCACTTCAAAATAGTCCAATGCTTTGTTCTATCTATTCTTGGATGCTTTTTACTGTGTGTTTGGGGAATTACTTTGCTGCAGGACCCATTATCTGTGACTTTGACCAAGCTTTCTGACACTGGGCATCACATTGCCCTCCATAATGTCTTCATAGTCTTGATATTTCATTTTTCCCTGCACAGATTCAAGAAATTATGCATACCTCCCAACCGTCCCGGATACAGCGGGACAGTCCCTCTTCTGAGCCTTTGATCCCGGGTCCCGCCCGTGAGGCTGTTTGTCCCGGCTCCACCCACCCACTGTAGCCCCGCCTCGCTGTTTCTCCCTTCTATTCATTACAGAGCCGAGCGCGCACCTACTCCTGTGACTGCTGCTGAGGTATGAATCACCCCCTGCAGCAGAGCGACCCCCCTGCAGCAGAGCGACCCCACCCCTGCAGCAGAGCCCCCCCCCGCACCAGAGCCGACCCCCCCAGTCCCGGAGCCTGCGTTTCCCTGCAGCTGTTCTCTGATTCCCCGTGTGCGGCTTCTCACTGCTGCAGATACACGGGGAATCAGGAAGCTGAGGAGACCGTGCAATCAGCACTCCTCTCTCCTGCAGATAGCAGTGACAATAACCTATGCAGAGTGACATCTGCAGGCTTCTATTAGCTTACCGATCAGTGGTCTCCTGCCTGTGGAGCAGAGCTGCTGGGTCCTAGCTTCCCAACAGCTTCAGCTCTGCTTTATCCTGGCTCCCCTACCAGTTAAAGGGAACATGTCAGCAGAAATTTCACAATAAAAATAAAAGATTCCCCTCTGCAGCTCCTGGGCTGCTTCTAGAAAGGTTCCTGTTGTTATTGTGCCCCCTTTGAGACCTACAAAAATACTTTATGAAGTCTTACCTTTTTGTATGCAAATGTGTTTTTATGGTCACGGGGGCGGGCTGTCTGGCGTCCGTTATTCCCCCTCCTGCCGCTTTACGCAGTCCCCCATTGCTCATTTACATACACAAGGACGCCTTCCTCATGTAACTGTCCTCCCGAAGTTTTGCGCATGTGAACGCTTTTTCAGGTGATTGCGCAGGCACGAGATTATGGGCGGCGCTGTGATTGTCATCAGCAGCGTTAACCAAGTACCCGCCCATAATCTCGTGCCCGCACTTTTCCCTCTGACTCCACCGTTATGCGCAAGTGCTGGCCATATGAACCATGTTACCTATTACTGCTTGCACGAGATTATGGGCGGGTACTTGGATGACTTTGCTGATGACAATCACAGCGCCGCCCATAATCTCGCGCCCATGGTAATAGGTAACGTGGTTCATATGGCCAGTGCTTGCGCATAACGGTGGAGGCAGAGTGAGAAGCGCGGGCACGAGATTATGGGCGGGTACTTGGATGACGCTGCTGATGACAATCACAGCGCCGCCCATAATCTCGCGCCTGCGCAATCACCTCAAAAGCGTTCACACTTTGCACAGTGCTTACTCCCGCGAGAGTGGCACTGGGCATGCACAAAACTTCAGGAGGACAGTTACATGAGGAAGGCGTCCTCATGTATGGAAATGAGCAATGGGGGACGGCGTACAACGGCAGGAGGGGGAATAACGGACGCCAGGCAGCCCGCCCCCGTGACCATAAAAACAGATTTGCATACAAAAAGGTAAGACTTCATAAAGTATTATTTTAGGTCTCAAAGGGGGCACAATAGCAACAGGAACCTTTCCAGAATTCATCCCAGGAGCTGCAGAGGGGAATCTTTTATTTTTTTTGCTAAATTTCTGGTGACAGTTTCCCTTTAAAGGGAACCTATCAGGTGCAATCTGCACTCAGAGCCAGGAGCAGTTCTGGGTGTATATTGCTAATCCCTCCCTAACTGTCCCTGTATACACTAGCATAGATAAAGGCATCTATAGAAAAAGTATTTTTAAAGAGCTTATATCTTATGCTAATTAGCGCGGGGACTAGTCCCAAGGGCGTTACTTCACTTGGCTAGTCGGCTCACATAGCGTGTTAGTATTCACACAGGGGCGTAATAACATGCTAACATGCTATGCGAGCCGACTAGCCAAGTGAAGTAACGCCCTTGTGACTAGTCCCCGCGCTCATTAGCATAAGATATAAGATCTTTAAAAATATTTGTTCTTGATCTCTTTATCTATGCTAGTGTATACAGGGACGGTTAAGGCCCCGTCACACTAAGCAACATCGCTAGCAACATCGCTGCTAACGAACAACTTTTGTGACGTAGCAGCGATGTTGCTAGCGATGTTGCTGTGTGTGACATCCAGCAACAACCTGGCCCCTGCTGTGAGGTCGTTGGTTGTTGCTGAATGTCCTGGGCCATTTTTTAGTTGTTGCTGTCCTGCTGTGAAGCACAGATCGCTGTGTGTGACAGCGAGACAGCAACAACTAAATGTGCAGGCAGCAGGAGCCGGCTTCTGCGGAGGCTGGTAACCAATGTAAACATCGGGTAACCAAGAAGCCCTGTCCTTGGTTACCCGATATTTACCTTCGATACCAGCCGCTCTCACTGCCTGTGCTGCCGGCTCCTGCTCTGTGCACATGTAGCTAGCTGCAGGACACATCGGGTTAATTAACCTGATGTGTGCTGTAAGTAGGAGAGCAGGGAGCTAGCGCTAAGCATTGTGCGCTGCTCCCTGCTCTGTGCACATGTAGCTGCAGCACACATCAGGTAATTAACCCCATGTGTGCTGTACTAGGAGAGCAGGGAGCCAGCGCTAAGCATTGTGCGCTGCTCCCTGCTCTGTGCACATGTAGCTGCAGCACACATCAGGTAATTAACCCCATGTGTGCTGTACTAGGAGAGCAGGGAGCCAGCGCTAAGCATTGTGCACTGCTCCCTGCTCTGTGCACATGTAGCTGCAGCACACATCAGGTAATTAACCCGATGTGTGCTGTAACTAGGAGAGGAGGGAGCCAGCGCTCAGTGTGCGCTGCTCCCTGCTCTCTGCACGTGTAGCTCCGTGCAGTGGTAACCAAGGTAAATATCGGGTTGGTTACCGATATTTACCTTAGTTACCAAGCGCAGCATCTTCCACGCGGCGCTGGGGGCTGGTCACTGGTTGCTGGTGAGCTCACCAGCAACTCGTGTAGCCACGCTCCAGCGATCCCTGCCAGGTCAGGTTGCTGGTGGGATCGCTGGAGCGTCGCAGTGTGACAGCTCACCAGCAACCTCCTAGCAACTTACCAGCGATCCCTATCGTTGTTGGGATCGCTGGTAAGTTGCTTAGTGTGACGGTACCTTTAGGCAGGGATTAGCAATATACACCCAGAACTGCTCCTGGCTCTGAGTGCATATTGCACCTGACAGGTTCACTTTAAAGGGAACCTGTCACCAGATTTGGGGCCTATAAGCTGCGGCCACCACCAGCGGGATCTTATGTACACATTCTAACATGCTGCATACCTCCCAACCGTCCCGGATACAGCGGGACTTTCACGCTTTACGTTGTTTGTCCCGTTGCCACGGGCGGGACGGCCGGCTCCCGGGCTCCGCCCACCCACTCTCTCTCCGCCTCCCTGCTTTTCCCTCCTACCATCCTAGTAGACGTGGCATAGAGAGGAGCGCGTCCTGTGCTGCTGCTGGTACAGTAAACTAATCTCCCCAGCGCTGATTTCCCTCCCTCCCCCCTCACCCCCGGCCGGAGCCTGTCTGTGCAGTCGGCCGGCCGTCTGTCTGTGCGGTCGGCCCGCCACCTGTCTGTGCGGGCGCCCCCCGCCGCCTGTCTGTGCGGGCGCCCCCCGCCGCCTGTCTGTGCGGGCGCCCCCCTGCCGCCTGTCTGTGCGGGCGCCCCCCTGCCGCCTGTCTGTGCGGGCGCCCCCCTGCCGCCTGTCTGTGCGGGCGCCCCCCTGCCGCCTGTCTGTGCGGGCGCCCCCCTGCCGCCTGTCTGTGCGGGCGCCCCCCTGCCGCCTGTCTGTGCGGGCGCCCCCCTGCCGCCTGTCTGTGCGGGCGCCCCCCGCCGCCTGTCTGTGCGGGCGCCCCCCTGCCGCCTGTCTGTGCGGGCACCCCCCTGCCGCCTGTCTGTGCGGGCGCCCCCCTGCCGCCTGTCTGTGCGGGCGCCCCCCGCCGCCTGTCTGTGCGGGCGGCCCGCCGCCTCATTGTGCGGGCGGCCGGCCGCCTCTCTCTGCGGGCGGCTGGCCGCCTCTCTGTGCGGGCGGCCCGCCGCCTGTCTGTGAAGGCGGCCAGCCGCCTGTCTGTGAAGGCGACCGGCCGCCTCACTGTGGCTGCCTGCGTGTCCGTGCTGGAGGCCCGCCGGCTGCCTGCGTGTCCGTGCTGGAGGCCCGCCGGCTGCCTGCGTGTCCGTGCTGGAGGCCCGCCGGCTGCCTGCGTGTCCGTGCTGGAGGCCCGCCGGCTGCCTGCGTGTCCATGCTGGAGGCCCGCCGGCTGCCTGCGTGTCCGTGCTGGAGGCCCGCCGGCTGCCTGCGTGTCCGTGCTGGAGGCCCGCTGGCTGCCTGCGTGTCCGTGCTGGAGGCCCGCCGGCTGCCTGCGTGTTTGTGCTGAATGGGTGTGGATGGGGAGTGGATATGGGCGTGACTGTAAAATGGGTGTGGTTAGGGGGCGTGGCCTAAAAATTTGCCGCCGCGCGCTACGCGCGCCGCAAACTTTGTCCCTCTTTTCCTTCTTTAAAAGTTGGGAGGTATGAATTATGTGCCAAATGCAGCAAAGCAGCCTCAAAACATAACCAAACCTCCTCCATGTTTCACAGAAGATACAATATTCTTTCTTTGTAATTTCCATTTTTACACTTGGTAACATACAGCTGATGTGACTCGAAAAGCTTCAGTTTTGTCTCCTCTGTTTAGAGGACATTCTCCCAAAGGCTTTGTGGCTTGTCAACGTACAGTTGACAATATATATAGTCAATATATAGTCTCATATTTTTTATGATTTGTTTTCATCAGTGGTTTACCTCTGCGTAGTCTTCCATATAGTCTATTTATGTCAAGTTGTATGGTGCAATCTGACACTGATGTACCTTGATTTTGGATTTCACTTCTAATCTCTTTTGAACTTGTTCTGGGCTTTTTGGTTACCATTTGAATTGCCTTTCTCTTCAGTTTGTCATCAATTTTCCTCTTGTGGCCACATTCAGGGAGGTGCCATAGACCTTAAAGGAAATCTGTTAGCTAATTGTTCTAAAAGCAGCATAATGTAAAAACTGAAAGCCTGATTCCAGGGATGTGTCACTTACTATGCTGTGTGTTGTAGTTTCAATATAATCAATGTTTTATTAGCAGTAGTTTACCACTGCTGATAAAATCCATCCCACCTCCTCCCCAACCTCACTACCACACTTATCCAAGCTTTAATATATTTTTTCAACCTTTCATTACCTCTGTTACATTCTCTTCTGCTTTCAAACATGCAACCACCTATCCTAAAGAAACCATCCCTCAACGAAACTTTTCTACACCGCTCCATATCTACTCAGGCATTCATGCAGAGTAACAATTACAATGTTCTAGAATGGCCATCCCAGTCCCCAGACCTGAATATCATTGAACATCTGTGGGATGATTTGATGCGTGCTGTCCATGCGCGGCAACCATCAAACTGAACTGAACTGGAATTGTTTTGTAAACAGGAAAGGTCAAATATACCTTCATTCAGGATCCAGGAACTCATTAAAAGCTACAGGAAGCGACTAGAGGCTGTTATTTTTGCAAAAGGAGGATCTACAAAATATTAATGTCATTTTTTTGTTGAGGTGCCCATACTTTTGAACCGGTCACATTTTGTTTAAATGCGGATTGCACATTTTCTGTTAGTACAATAAACCTCATTTCAATCCAAAAATATTACTCAGTCCATCAGTTATTAGATATATGAAACTGAAATAGCTGTTTCAAAAACCCAAATTGTTATAAAGAAAAAAGGTTAACATTAATAGGGGTGCCTAAACATTTTCATATGACTGTACCTTTCAACTGCAGTTTTAGTGTCTCCCACTCACACACTACCTCTTCATCTCACAATCTCTGTTGGTGTCCCTCAAGGCTCTGTCCTGGGACCCTTAAGGCGATATCACACACAGAGGTAAATCTGCGGCAGATCTGTGGTTGCAAATTGTGGACAATTGAAATTGTGGACAATCAAGCCTGCTTTACACGGGACAACCGATCCTGCGATATCACGATCGATCGTACCCGCCCCCGTCGTTTGTGCGTCACGGGTAATTGAATGCCCGTGGCGCATAAACTCGTTAACCCCCTGTCACACGTACTTACCTCCCGGGCGACGTCGCTGAGGGCGGTGAACATCCACTTCCTGAAGTGGGAGTGATGTTCGGCATCACAGCGACGTCCAATAGAAGCGGAGGGGCGGAGATGAGCGGGACGTAAACATCCCGCCTACCTCCTTCCTTCCACATAGCCGGCGGGAGCCACGGGACACAGGTAAGCGATGTTCATCGTTCCCGTGGTGTCACACGGAGCGATGTGTGCTGCCACGGGAACGATGAACAACCGGCGCCATGTTTCATAAACGATTTTATGAAACCTAGCGACGAGTACATGACTCACGATTTGTGAGCAATACTGCGTCGCTAGGCGGTGTCACACAGGCCGACGTTGCAAGCAACGCTGGATGTGCGTCACAAAAACCATGACCCCGACAATCTATCGCACGATAGATCGTCTCGTGTAAAGCACCCTTCAGTGCCAGGTTTGTGGCTGTGTACAAATGGAACAATATGTCCATGATTTCACTGCAACCACAGATCTGCCAAAGATTTATCTCTGTGTGTGATGGGGCCTTTACTCTTCTCAATCTATAGTTTTGGCCTGGGACACCTCATAAAGTCCCATATTTTCCACTACCATCTATATGCTGATGGCATTCAGATCTACCTCTCTGACCCAGATGTCACCTCCTTGTGCTCCAGAATCCTACAGTGTCTATTGGCCATATCAAGTAAGTCAGTAGGGGAGACATAGCTGGAATCAGGCTTTCTTGACCTATATTATGCTGCTCTCAGATTATATAGCAAATACCTGTTGACATATTCCCTTTGAACTTCTGAATAATATGTGCAACTGTGGTAACAGGAACATAAAGCTGTTTGGAGATAGTCTTATAACCTTTACCAATACCATATTTGTCTATAATTTTCTTTCTCATCACAAGACAATTCTTTCTTTCCCTTTCATTGATCCATCATTTTTGTCCAGGCCTTTTTCATTACTTTCTTTTTTAAAAATGTGCTATTGAACCACAATTCAAAAGCAATGTCTGATTCTGATTAACTGATAGTCAGTAAATTTAAATAGAAAATTACTTTTTTCAGTTTCAAGTATTTTCAGTGACTTAAGATCATGCGCAGTTTGCCTCTCTGAAGCTTGGAAGCATACCCCCATGCTTAAGAAGCTCAATGATGTGAGGGAACAAAGCCGCTCACAGCATGAGCTTTGTATTGTGCTGACAATGACACAGGATTTTGTAAGTAAAGGTGGTGTCACACATAGCGACGCAGCAGTGATCACGACCAGCGATCTGACCTAATCAGGATCGCTGCTGCGTTGTTACATGATCGCTAGTGAGCTGTCAAACAGGCAGATCTCACCAGCGACCAGTGACCAGCCTCCAGCTAGCAGCGACACGTGGAAGCGTAACTAAGGTAAATATCGGGTAACCAAGGAAAGCACTTCTCTTAGTTACCCAATATTTACCTAAGTTACTAGTGTCCGCCGCTCTCACGCTGCCAGTGCCGGCTCCCTGTTCCCTGCACTCCTAGCCAGAGTACACATCGGGTTAATTACCCGATGTGTACTCCATCTACGTATGCAGGGAGCAGGGAGTCGGCACTGGCAGCGTGAGAGCGGCGGACGCTAGTAACTAAGGTAAATATCGGATAACTAAGGAAAGGGCTTCTTGGTTACTCAATGTTTACCGTGGTTAAAGTTTACCGCAGGCTGCCAGACGCCGGCTCCCTGCTCCCTGCTCGCTTCAGTTCGTCGCTCTCTCACTGTCACACACAGTGATGTGTGCTTCACAGCGGGAGAGCGACCGAGCAAAAAATGAAGCAGGACATTCAGCAAAGACCGGCAACCTCACAACAGGGACCAGGTCATTGCTGGAAGTCACACACAGCGACAGCGACGGGACGTCGCTGCTACGTCACAGAAAATGGTGACTTAGCTGCAACGTCGTTGTCGTCGTCGCTATGTGTGACACCACCTTAATTGTATCATGCCAACAGGGGCGTGATAGCATGCTAGGTGGGCTGACTAGTCTGGGAAACTAAAGCCCCATCAACTAGTCAAGGGGGTCATTTTCATAGCATAAACAAAGTTTCAAAATACTTTTTATAAAGATCTGTTTGTGTACGATGTATTAGAGATGTTGGTGTGGGGCTGTGAGGTGTGATTTTGTGACAGATTGATGAACAGAGTGTGATGTCTGCGTGACTGCCCCGGCTGATCCATCAGAGGGATGATCCGAAACACTCCCCAATGTGGCTGTTGTAGGAAACCTCTGCCCAGGGAAGTAGCTGCACCCAGTCATCTTGATGACAAGAGATAAAATGGATTAGATTTGTCTTGAAAACTTTATTGACCCATTCCTTTTTACCATTGGTCTGAGGTTGTCACACAGAGGAAATATCTAGTTGGACCTTCAGTAGCTTGCAAAGAGCTCTCCAAAATATAGACATGTATTGGACACTATGAGAAAAAACGCAAGAGACAAACTTTTCTGAAAAAGTTCTTTGCAGGAAAAGTGCCCCTGCACCTATGGTGGATACTTCCACCTCCAGAAAGAACTGTCTGTAAAGATCTGGATGGCGCAACACCAGAGTTCTTGCACAGGGCTTTTTCAAGTATTGGAAGGCAGACACAGCAGATTCTGGCTAAAGTTCGGAATTGGCTCCCTTCTTGGTTAAGGCAGAGATGGGTACCATGAGGGAGAAGAAGTGAGGAATAAATTGCCTGTAGAAGTTGACAAAGATCATGAAACTTTAGATGGCACTCAAACTCGGAGAACCAGGTCAGGAAGGGAAAGCAGAAAGCTTTTCTGGATCCATCTTGAGACCTTGGTTAAAGATGATATAACAAAGGGAAGCAGGTTTTTTTTAAAGATACATATAGACAACTTCTCCCGAACACGTTGCAGAACTTGAAGGACATGTCTTCTGTGGGTAGGAAGATACCACGGAAACAAAAAGGAGGTCCCAGAAGATGTCATCAACAAGTTCTTAAAATATTGCAGGTGCAATACACAGACCAAATGGCATGACGTGATTCTCATAGTGATCATCATGGGTATTAAAGGCCGACTTTCATTTGTCTCCCTTGTGGAGTTGAATCAAGTTGTGAACCTCTCTAGGATCAAATTTAGAGAAATATTTGCCCTACAGATTCTGTCAAAAAACTCAATCAATGACAGTGGGTATTGTTCTTGATGGTGATTTTGTTAAGACCCAAATAATCTATCCAGGGATGTTGAGAGTCATTCTTCTTAGTCAAGAAAAAGAAGCCGGCTACAGCCAGGAAGAGGGTTTATGATGAATCGCTTGCTCAATTTTTCTTGAATGTATTCTGACATGGTCTGAGTCTCTGGTAAAGACAGCAGATACACCTGACCCTGGAGAGAAAATGTACCAGGCAGAGGATCAATAGGACTATCATAAGGTCTATAGGGTGACAAGACTCTAGTTTTCTTTTCACAGAAGACATCTTCAAAGACTTGATAATAAATAAACTGGGATGTACGATTCACAGGTACAGTGAGCGGATTCTTGGGCGTGACCTTGTCAAGGGAGTTTGCAGCACAATGAGGTCCCCAATAAAGCACCCACTCAGTAGACTAGTCGATAACTGGCGCATGAAAACGCAGCCATGGAAGACCCAAGAGGACTGAATTCACTGAACTGAGTGGCAGGAATAATTATATTTCTTAAGAATGCAGGACTCCAATCCACAGCAAAGCTGTCAGTGTGGCAAATCTAATAGGTTCTGATAGAAGTTACAGTCAAGAGCTGATCTAGCTGTTGTGTAGGGAGCTGAAGATGATGGACCAGAACAAGATTAATAAAGGTGCCTGCAAAGGTGCCTTCCAGGCCAGGGTTACTTTGGTCAATAGCTTTAGAGAGCAATTACTCTCACCTAGGTTTGTCTCTCTGACCAACACTAGGTGCTAGAGCTTTCTGGTCTCACTGGGCATTGGTGAACAGAATGTCCATTGCCTGCACACTATATATAAGAAAACTGGTTTCTTCAGCTCACCTGCTGCCCGGACTGCTCAGCCTTGCGGGTGCCTGGAATCCTTCGGTCTATCCTGTTCTTTCCACGTGTGCCGGATCGCCCTCTCTGTTCTTTCCACGTACACTATATATAAGCATTCTCTTGGAATCTCAGCTGTTGTTCCTGCATAGAGAGATTAGCCTGCTCCATCTGCATAGGCTCATGGACCTGTGGTGTGACTTGCAGTACCAAGGAAAACTGGAAGCTCAGAGCCCAGTCTTAGTGGCCCTTGGGCTTGAGGAAACACTGCAGCTTCTTCCATGTACTGCTCTTGGAAGTGGAGATCTATCCTGGTGGCCAGGTGGATTGGGGCATCCAGCTAGAATGGTAGATTTCTGCCAGTCAACTCATCATTGGTTGGTCGGACAAGCCCCTCCAGAAGGTCACTACCAGAGCTTCTTTCTTCCATGCCAGCTCCACTGCCATGGTACAGAAGCATAAAGGATACTGGGCCATGGTGTCCATGGTCTGCTTTAGAGATAAAAGGGATGAAACTGCTGAGAAGGTGCAACCTGGAGCCTTGAATACTGTTCAGAACATCTCCAGGAACTTCCCAACATCACAGGTCTATGGAGCAATATACTCCCAGATGGGATTTACCCACGCAAGACCTTGTCCAGACAGTAGAGAGACCATAAACACTATCTTGGATTGGTGAAAAGGGAAGAGGTGAGCGTGGAGTGTGAAGTAAATCTGACATTGATTTATGAAGCTGTGACTGTTCTTGGGATCACTATTCTAGGGGGATGGAGGTGGAAGCTAACGCTTAGCTGTACAACCAGAAACTGCGGTTCAAGGCAGATTCATGAGGAGGCTGACAGTCCTGGGGTGTGTGAGACAGTGGCTGGTAGGGCAAACACAGCAGCGGACAGACCCTGCAGCTGGGTTGACACCACATTGATGGCCACCATCATCTTGTTTTGATGCTCACGTTGAGATAAAACTCCTCGTACAGAGATTTGATAGCTCTGTGTTCAAATTTGCCAGTAGGGTCCTTGCCAGAGTATATTGTTATGCTGGTGGGTGTGGACCCACTGCACCACTAGCTTACCCTCGATAGGCATAACTAAGTGACTATCTTTACTAGAGCCTCTGGTGGTGAGGATAGGCTGGGCCACAAGTAGTTGCCAGGTACCACTCACAGGGCAGTCCGTGAGCCTGTAGCAGCCATCAAGGCAGGCGAGCAAAATACAGAGAACACAAGCAGAGACGTAGTCAAGAAAACCAAACTTGGGGCAGTCAGTACAGGTTCAGGAAATGTATTTCAGAATTCAGGATAAACGCGAGGCAAGCCGGGTCGGTATTCGGAAAGTCAAACCGAGATGCTGGTATCAGAGCACAAACAGGACCTGACAAGAACCTATACTCAGACAAGGAGTGGAAAGAGGAGCTGTTTTATATAGCACCAGTAGACTGGAGATAGGCTAGGGAAGCAGAACTCTGCAGGACACAGTGAATATAAATTATTGCAAAATCCTTCTACAGCAGGAGATAACTCACCAATAACAGGTGGATGCTGCAGAGCTGGAAGAGTTGCATGAGACTACTGAGAGAAAAGGATAGAACAACATCCACAGCCACAGGTTTGACAGTGACTATGTATCTGGTCTGTGTCTTCTTGCATAAGTGTACATTGTAGTTCCAATTTTGTGATGTTTAATCATTGTGATTTTGCTGTGGCATAACTGCTATTTATCCCTGTTCTGCCATCTCAACTAACAGCTTCATTCAATAAGGGTATGTGCCCATGATCAGGAATCGTTGTGTCCTGGATGCGGTGGGTCCTGACCTGCGGAGCTGCAAGAGTCCTCTGCCAGAAACCACAGCTACTTGCACTCACGATCATGGTTTGGTGCCCTGCGGTCTCTCGCTTGTGTGCTCCCTATGGATGACCTATACAACCTCACAGCAAACAAATGACATACTGCGGCCTCTGAATGCCATCGCAGGTCAGTTCTCACTGTGGGCTGCACATACAGTAGGCATGGGATTTCTAGAAAACCCATCCACTGTGCCTGTACTGTACATCACAGCGAAAAGATGCTGCATCCAAAATGCTGCTAACACTAATTGTGGGCACGTACCCTTAGCATTGAATCTGTAACTTTTTTTAAGGTCCATCAGACTTGTTTCCTAATTAATACATTTCAGGCCCAAAAATATGCTGATAAGGACATCAATACTGTCTCAACATGAGTTGACAAAATAAAAAAGGACTCCATTATTCTTTGAAGAAAAAGTTTTTAATGATGTAGACTGGAATCAGGGTCTCTGTCCCTACATGTTGCTGATCCCAGATGGCATAGCAAAAACCTGGTAACAGGTTCACTTTAAAATGCCATACATACATTTGTGGCTGTGCTGCCATTCAGTTCCATTTATCAAAGTTAAAGTTTGCAGTTAGGTGAAGTACAACGCGTAGCCATAATCTCAAAAAGAGACAATTATATAAATATTAATGTTAGAATAAAACATGCCTTTAAGAACTTTGCCATCTAAAACAATGCAAGAAACCACTAAAATGTTTGTTTTCTCAGGAATATTGTTGTTTGCTTGTTGACCTCTAAAAGTTTTTATACAGGATGTCTTTTATTAAAACAATTTAACCCACAGGACATAGTTATAAAGGTAAACAACGTGATTGACAAGTTCAAATCTGTAATGTATGACTATATGAAAAAAATATAGTGTGCCAACATTGTAGAAAATCTTTCTACATCATTTAGAGTTGTTCCTACAATTAATGTTTTGTTTTTTTTTGTTTTTCAAAAAAATCACATACATTATAATCAACAGTAAAAAACAAAAACTGAAACATCAAAAAGATCTGTGCCATCAGATGATCTGAAAGGAGCATGTTGTAAACTTAACACACTATTATGTTAACATCTGCCTAACCAGAGGGTCAAAAACCTTGTCTGCATCTTTAAACATGACTTACATATTCCCCAGAATGCCGTTGGCAGTATTCCCATTGCCCATTATTCCCAATTACCCATTTGTTTTGTTAATTGCATTGATCTTCTGAGTCAGCAACTACGGCTGAATTGTTTGACTTTGTTCTCATTAAAGCCTTTTTGCGCAAAATGTGTGTGATGTCAGAATCAAGAGATGGAATAACAAATCATATTTTCTTCACAGTAAAGGATAGCTAAACTTCTTTCTTTTTTGATTAATTTCATGCCTGACTCAGTCAGAGATTAGGCTCTGACACATTTTATAATTAAATATTGAAATCATAAAGTGCAAGAATGTTTAATTTTTAAAATATGAGTTTTAATTTACCTCATACAGAGAATAGCTCTGGTCACCTGTGGAGATGCATTACACACTACATTGCCTAATGTATGATGCCTGAATAAGACTGAGCATACAGTTAAAGTAAACTAATGCAATTTACTGAATAGCAGTCAAATATTTATCCAGTTGATGAAGCAGACTTCATGTAAAACTCTGACAATAATTAAGGAAAAGCCTTGCTTAACCTTTGTTGTACTGGAGGAATCAGTACTCTCCAGTCTATGCTCTTTTTGCTGGGATATGTGCCTGGCATGCTGGGGTTACCTTGTGTTCTCTCTCTTTAACATATGCTCTTATGATCTAGCAGATGGCTGATATTTGGTTTATCATATTCATGATTGAACTCCGGTTGAAGCTGTAGCCTCCGCCTGAACAGGCAAAGATCTTATTCCATATCATCCAGTTCTAAAGAACAATTGTTTGTTTAAGACAATTGAAGACTGAGAATATATGCAGAGAAATGTTTGTACACCTCCAGAGCTTCATCTTTTTAGAAATAGAATGTTTGTCGATAAAGCTAGTAAATATTTATATGGAGGGTTATTTGTACAGCGGCACGGTTACTTATTTTACTATAAAGCTTGAAACAAGATATTTTATAACTCAGAATTACTGTGGAACACATTGAATTTCATTGAACGATTTACATCGTTTTTGTTATGATACAAGATAAAAATGCAGCGTAAAAGAAAATATGAATAATATCATTATAATCAAGTGCAAAGAAAATGGTCTTCAGTTCATTGTCATGATAATAAGAATACAAATTCACAACTGTAAGATGGGAGATTCTATTTTCTTAAAGAAGCACTCCCATCAAAATTTTTATTGTCTTGAAATATTACAGTCATCATATTATATTTCACAGTGTACTTACAATTGTTCATTTTGCACTTCTACCAAATTAATTATTCTCTTTTTCATTAGGTCTATGATATCACATGGTTAAAAGCATACGCTGAATCCTTCTAAGCACTATGTAGAAATAGGAAGCCTCTTCCCGCATGAGTCAACACAGCAAAAGCCAATGGCAGGGAGAAGAGTGAAATAGCTGAGTCAGTAATTGAAGAGAGGAATGATTCATGCAGGGACAAGAGACTTTCTGATTCTACATAGAGCAGAGAAACAAAGAAGAATTTACTGGGTAGAAAAGCAAAATGAGCAATTGAAAGTACACTGTGCTATATTATAGGATTGCCATATATTAATTCAATAAAAACTTTGATGGGAGTTTGTCCATTTGGAATAGGATAACCTGTGGTGCAGCTTTTACAAGGATTTTTACATGTACTCTTAACCTCCTTAGAGACATATATTCTAAAAGGTTTAGATGGGGTGAATTATTAAGAATGTTGATGCCCAGAAAAAAAGTAGATGATGAGAATCCACACTGCCTTAGTCAGCAGATTTAAATATAGGGATGCATCAGCAATCACATCCAAGTCATGGTCCCATAAGTAACAACTATACCAGCAGCTCAACATGAGTGCCAAACAATAAAGGGTCAAGCTGGTAAAATGACAGCTGTAAATGGTAAGATGAGAAACAAGATTATCAGGGCTGACTTTCCTGAGCCATAAACCTACCCAAAAGGAACTGATGGTTAGAGCAATAAAATCAGTAGGTTTTAATTAATCCTAAAGTTACAAGTTACACTGATTTTGAGTTCTGGCTACCAGAGGCAGGGCTATGAAAAGAGCCAGTCACAGATGTGCTACACTGTTTGCCTGACTCCCATAGAAATTAATTGAAGTTATAGAAACAGTACAGCACAGAGAGCTATGTAGTTTTTTCATTGCAGGAGCTACCAGCATAGCCATAGCTTACTATGATACCACCACTCCCATTCAGTTCTTTCGGAGTTTTGTAAACACCATAGTACATTAAAAAAAATGTTTTTCACAATCCATGTAAAGCCAAATAGATTAAATTGCAGATATATACTGAGCAAAATAATATACTGAGCAAAAATATAAATGCAACACTTATGTTTTGGCTCCCATTTTATATGAGCTGAACTCAAAGATCAAAGGCCTTTTTCTCTCAAATACTATTCACAAGTTTGCCTAAATCTGTGTTAGTGAGAAATTCGACTTTGCAGAGATATTTCATCCACCTCACAGGTGTGGCATATAAAGGGACTAATTATACAGCATGATTATTGCAAAGGTGTGTCTTAGGTTGGCCACAATAAAAGGCCACTGTAAGATGTACAGTTTTACCACACAGCATAATGCCACACTGATGCTCATTGACAAAGTGCAGCAGGAAGTTAATCAAGATCTGATTCATCCGTTCCACTTGGCCATTGGACTGTAGGTGGTAGACTGAAGAGAAGTCCAAGTTTACATCCAGCAACTTGCAGGTGGCCCTCCAGAATCACGTCGCAAACTGAACATCTCTGTCAGACACGATGTAGAGCGGTAGACTGTGCAACTGGAAGATGTGCTGCATGAAGTGCTCAACGAGCACTGGTGCAGAGTAAACTGGTCAGTGGCGTGAAATGGGCCATTTTAGAGAATCTGTCTCCAACTAACCCACTGGAGGTGCAACAGAAGGACTTTGGCAGGTCAGTTATAAAGTCCATCCCAATATACTGCAATGCAAAGGAGCAGATGGCACTGGCAAACTAAGCAGTGGACCAGCAGGAAGCTTCTTTGGGCTCTTGCTATGGGCACAAGAAAAACAGGCCAAAACAAACTCCAGGATGTCTTGTCGAAGCGTAGCCAGGTCTGGTGAGAATATGAGAATATTGTCCAGGAATACTACCACACATATGTACAGCAGATCTCAGAATATATTGTTGACAAATTTCTGGAAGACCACTGAGGCATTTCTAAGCCTGAATGGCATCACCCAATACTCATAGTGGCCGTCACGGGGGTTGAAGGTCGTCTTCCATTTGTTGTCCGACCGTATCCTGACCAGATTAGACACACCACAAAGATCGAGCTTGGAGAATATTCTGGAACATCAGAGTCGATCTAACAATTCCGGAAGAAGTGGTAGCGGGTACTTGTTCTTGACCATGATTTGGTTGAGCCCTCTGTAGTTGATACATGGCCTTTTCTTGACAAAGAAGAAACCAGCTCTGGCAGGGGAGGAAGACTTTTGAATGAAACCTCTTGCCAGATTCTCTTTTATGCACTCGGACATAGCTTGGGTCTCGGCCTGAGACAGAGGATAAATACGACTGCAGGGAGGAGTAGACCAAGGGAGTAGGTCAATAGGGCAGTCGTACTGTCTGTGTGGCGGAAAAGTCTCGGCCTTTTTCTTGTCAAATATGTTTGCATAGGTCCAGTAGGCGGACAACAGACTTGGGAGGTTTGAGGGTCTCACAGGCAGCCAAGCAGGTTGCATGGAAACAAGACAACTTTCGTGGCAGGAGTGACCCCACCTGAACACATCTCCAGATCTCCAGTCCAGATCTTGGCCGTGCTTCCAAAGCCATGGCAGGCACAGTGGATGCGACATACCTGGTAAAATGTGGAACGTGATTCTCTCTGTATGCAGCATTCCCACACGAAGGTGAACCTCCTCAGTAATCAAATGGATGGGCTCAGACAGAGGCTTTCTATCCATCGACAATACTGTAATGGGAGTTTGCAGCTGACGAACAGGAATCTCTACCGATCTACTACGGCATGCTGTATGAAATTCCTGTTAGCACTAGAGTCCAGCAAGGCTGTTTCGGAGAATTGGGAATCACCACTGGTAATGGACACAGTCAAATATAGGGGTGAAGAGGACTTACTCACACCTAGGGTAGCCTTTCCTATTGACCCAAGGCATGGTAGTTTCCTGACTTCTTGTGACAGAGGCAGATCAGGTGTGTGGAACTTTCAGAATTGAAAAACCCCTCAGCGGTGTGTCAACCTTCACAGGAGCAACTTGCCGGTTGCTCTTGATCTTCCTCCATGGGTTTAGTAGAAGCTGTGGAAGCTGCAGGTCGCAGCATGATTGGCCACTGGAATGAAGGATCCAGGTGCAACAGCCTCTTATCCTGGTTTGTCTCCCTTGAGCATTCTTGGAACTGTAGGTCGATGCGAATAGCTAGCAATATTAGGTCGTCTAGAGAAGATAGCTTGTCCTTGATTCTTCTAGACAAATCTTTACAGAAGATAGGCACCTGTGCTTCATTATTCTAGCACACTCCAAAGGACAGGATATGGAGCTGAACAGCATATTGACATATGGAGTCTCAACAGTGAGGATTCGACTGACAGACCCGACCCGGCTCATCAAACATCTTACGAAAGTTCTCCAGAAAGGCCCAAAAATTGGAAGTAACTGGATCCTCCTTCTCCCATAATGGATTCATCCAGGCCAAAGCCTCCCCCTCTAGGTTGGACATGAAGAAGGCCACTTTAGCTTGATCTGGAGCTAAGCAGTGAGGGAGAATCTTGAAATGGAGGGAACATTAATTCTGGAACCCTCAGCATAATTTCAGCTCTCCATAATGCCGAGGGGGAGCCAAGAGACGGAATCTGGAGACCGAGGTGGGACTGACCACCAGATCTGGAACTATGGCCTGAACGGAAACCAGAGAGAAGGCGCTTGCAGACTGCTTAGGCGGACATCTACAGATGTCATAAAGCCAAGCATCCTGGTCTGTGTCTCTCGTTGACAGACAGGCTCCAGTTGTATTTCAGCCAATTGGGTAGCATTGGCACCAGTGGGATCAATGGCCTGAGCAAACTGTTATGCTTGTAGGATAAGCACTGTGTTACTGGGTCCACTGGACAGAAGGCACCATCCACTTGCCTGGCGGAGTGAATTCAACCAGCCACCCAGTCTTCACTACTGCTACTGGAGATGGCAGCAAGTACACCCGTTGGTAAGCAGCTGGCAGAGAGCAGCCCCAGGTGATCTGCTGTACCCCGGCAGCTGGTACTATGGAGGTGGCCTGAGCTATAGCTTGTTTGTTCAAACGTAATAAGAATATCTGTGTATATAAATAATCAAGATGTAGTTGTATACTTATCTGTCTGTCTATGTAGCAATTGCACAGACCTAGAGTATAATTCAAAGTTGTATAATCATGAAGGAGTTAACCAAAGATGATGACGCCAGAATGGGAAGCTGTAAAAGTGTTATCAGTAATGTTCACACAGAAGGAATGTATGGGAGGGCAGGCAATGTGATGTGAGAAATTGGGGAGTGAAAGCACTCCTTAGTCAGCTTCAAGGTTATTCATGCTTACTTAGTGTATAATTGGATCTATCGAATTAAACTAGCTCAGTTGATGACGCTGGCTGAGAGAGAGCATGTCTGTGTGTTCATTGTCTTATATACATTGATATATATTGCATAAAAACAAAAAAGTGAGCCGGAGTATGAGATGGTATATATGGAGCTTGTAAGCTCATGTTCACACTGGCCATTAGACAAAGAGAAACCAAGGGAAAAATTGTGAAAACATACCCTGCTGTAACTAAATAAAAGCATAGTGCATATAAACATAGGGTACTTAGTAAACACTGTTTTTGATCAAAAAAAGCATAAAGCTATCCCACCAACGCCAAGGTATACCCAGTTGGGATAGTACCTACACTCTCTAATATTAAAACCTTACCAGGGTCTAAAATAGGCCTCAATGTGGCTAAGGGCTGAGAGCGACCGGGTCCCAACAGGACACTCACAGTCAGGGGGATTCACAGAATGAAATGTCCAGCTCACCAAGAGGGAGGGCCACACCCCATTTGTACTGAATACAAAAAAACTACATAAAAACAAAAAAGTGAGCCGGAGTATGAGATGGTATACATGGAGCTTGTGAGGAAGCTCTTAAAACAATGAGGAAAAACTGTAAAGAGTCCATAGAAACAACCTGCACCTGCTCTACCCATTCTTAGAGACTGCAAACTGATTATAGATGTTTATCATGAGCATGTTGTATGCAAGTCTGTGCGTGTTGTGTAGATTTCTCTCCAAGTCTGGTCAGAGGCTTTCCAGTGCAGGAAACGACGTCATTGCTGAAAATCCACATAATGCAAGTGGTATGTAAAAAAACAAACTAATAAGTTGTAAACCAATGCGTGTTGTGTTTCTCTTTAGTGTGTGTTGTGTTTCTCTTTAGTAATAAACAGGTTCCAATGTAAAATGTTTTATTTTTTGGTCTAGCGCAAAGCACATATAATTTTCATATGATTGATTAATTAGAGAAATTAATAAGTGTATTTTCTAATTCCAGATCCTAAATCAAAGTTAGTAGTATATGGTTTTCGGTCAGGAGACTGATTAATCCTAAAAGGACACAGAAATTTCGATAAAGCTCAACGGCAGGACAACATGGATTCACGCCCCGCATTGTAGAAGGGTCGATCTACCGGAGCTGCACTAAGCATCCTGCTCATATTTATCCTTTACAAAAGGCATGTACAGTCCCAAACCATCATTGCCGAAACAGTTAGAAGAGAGGACTTAGGGTGGCTTTGCACGTTGCAACATCGCACGTGCGATGTCGGTGTGATCAAATCGAAAGTGACGCACATCCGGCGTCACTTTCGACATCGTAGTGTGTAAATCCTAGATGATACGATTAACGAGCGCAAAAGCGTCATTATCGTATCATCGGTGTAGGCTCCGACTTTTTCAAAATTACACTGCCGCGACAGGTACGATGTTGTTCCTTGTTCCTGCGGCAGCACACATCGCTGTGTATGAAGCAGCAGGAGCGAGGAACATCACCTTACCTGCCGCTGGCGGCTATACAGAAGGAAGAAGGTGGGCGGGATTTTTACATCCTGCTCATCTCCGCCCCTCCGCTTTGATTGGCCGCCTGCCGTGTGACGTCGTTCTGACGTTGTACGACCCGCCCCCTTAGGAAGGAGGCGAGATGCCGGCCAGAGCGACGTCGCAGGACAGGTGAGTGCATGTGAAGCTGACTTAGCGATAATGTTCGCTACGCCAGGAATCACAAGATATCGCTGCTGCGACGTGGGCGGGGACTATCGCATGCGACATCGCAGCATCGGCTTGCGATGTCGCAAAGTGCAAAGCCCACCTTACAGAACCTTGAGACATGGGAAAGTCCAACTACAAAGGGTGAAGACTCGCATAGGGGGACTTGGTCTCAAACCGGTGAAGAAATCCCATTCCCCTCTCCACCCATGCCTCAACGTTCAGTCAGGCAGGATTTCCCAACAGATCTTTCTTCCTCTTTTCCTAAGGGAACACAGTACCCTTAGTATTTGGAAATGGCAGAAGTGAGTCAAGGGAGGGACTGTTGAGGGTACGAATTGAGTAATCTAAAATACTTAATTCAGCCATTTCATAGACCCAAAAATGTGGTTTGGTTAATGTAATCTAACCATTTATAAATGTTTTTGTCTCCTACTAATTTTAGTGATTTTCTTTAATACAAAATGCTAGATATGGACTTTCTCATTTCAGGAAATGTTTTGGAGGCATCTATCCTATCAGGCTAATGTCTTTCCGGCCTAGTCTGCTGAGCACTGGCAGTGACACGCGAGTTAACGTCACATCTCAAAAACCAATGGACTCGAAATAACCGAAGCAGAGAGCGGCCGATATTCTACCCATTATCCCAGAAGGTTTTTCCAAGTCTGCACCACAAACTGTATACATGAAGCCTCATCATGTTTTGTTGTTTTTTTTTATCAAGAGCAGATTATCCAGGTTCACAAAGTGGCCCTAAGTGGACTAGCACTGACCAAGCATCTTCCTTTTTGTTTTATATCCGGAAAGAAGAACCATGGACAATTTGTAGCAAATGTCCTTTTGTTTTTTTTTAATTATATGCTAATTTTTAAATAAGGTTTAGATTCAATCTTTCTTAATCAGGATAATGTGCCCTAATAAGAGTAATAACGCCAATTCTAATAGCCCCTATAGATCAAAAAGTTATTTTTAATGTATAAAATAAGTACTTAAGGGGGAGTTAGAGTCTGTAGTGTTAAATTATCCAACAATCCCATAGAAAGCCCACATATATAGATATAGATATAATTAAAGTCCCAAGGGCAGTAGGTCACAATTAAGTCTCAAATAATTAAATATATTTAAATAAGAAACATTTTAAAATTTAAGGTTAATAATATTCACAGATATTTTATTAAGGGGGGGACTGTGGAGGTGGCCTGAGCTA
Organism: Anomaloglossus baeobatrachus; assembly: GCF_048569485.1. Taxonomy (NCBI): domain Eukaryota; kingdom Metazoa; phylum Chordata; class Amphibia; order Anura; family Aromobatidae; genus Anomaloglossus; species Anomaloglossus baeobatrachus. The sequence continues at coordinate 325,304,710 of NC_134356.1, read as the reverse complement.
TAGCTTGTTTGTTCAAACGTAATAAGAATATCTGTGTATATAAATAATCAAATTGTAGATGTAGTTGTATAATTATCTGTCTGTCTATGTAGCAATTGCACAGACCTATAGTATAATTCAAAGTTGTATAATCATGAAGGAGTTAAACAAAGATGATGAAGCCAGAATGGGAAGCTGTAAACATGTTATCAGTAATGTTCACACAGAAGGAATGTACGGGAGGGCAGGAAATGTGATGTGAGAAATTGGGGAGTGAAAGCACTCCTTGGTCAGCTTCAAGGTTATTCATGCTTACTTAGTGTATAATTGGATCTATCGAATTAAACTAGCTCAGTTGATGACGCTGGCTGAGAGAGAGCATGTCTGTGTGTTCATTGTCTTATATACATTGATATATATTGGCACTGATATACAGCTAATACGGCACCGTCTCTGGATATCCCAAACGAGGACTCCATTAGCAGTCTTCAACCCAAATTCCTCCCTTGACAGTTTGGCGCCCAACGTGGGGCTCCTTCAAGGACGCATTACCGACCTGCAAATACCGAGCAAATACAGAGCACTGAAATATAGATAAGTGTCAGCAGCAGAACTCAGCACAATGACAGCAGCACAATGGGTCCTTAGAACTAGCAACAATGTAAACGCCTTACTTAGGCACCTCTCTAAAGGAAAAGGTGCCTTAAATACCTGAAACCTCCCAGCTGACCTGATTTGCACTTCTGATTTTGGGCGCTGACCCTTCAAGAAAAGGTTTGTGTCCGTGTGTGCACCCTTTGGGCAGTACCAGGAAGCCTATGAGGGGCACAGAGGCTCTGACAGACAGCAGCATGGACTGGGGATAGGGTGGCCACTGCAGGATGGCCGCCCAGGAGAGGAAACTGATGGCCCTACGGGGGGAGGGGGAGAGGACAGCACGGGGATGCCGTGTTACAGTAATCAATTCTTCTGAATCTTCTGCTCCCATTTTACTACACTTGTCATCATTCTCTATGCTGGGTTGCAAGCCAGCAGTGAGCACAGACCTGTAACTCTGCCTAAACCTCTCCCACTTCTCATGTCATACACAAGCCCAGCACGATCTTCTGTATAGTACACTGCAAAGAGTAGAAGTAATACATAAAGCACTAACCCTGACAAGGAAGATTATCCCTTCCTGACCCTCACTGACATAGATGATCTGTACAGATTTGACTCTGCAGAAACCGGAGAATGTCTACTCTATTAGTGTAATGAACACAACTGTTTAAAAGCAATGCCACACAAAAAAGATAACTGCTTAACAGGCAAAGCCATATACCAAAGACAACTGCTTAACAGGCAATGCTATACAACAAAGGTAAACTGCTTAATAGGCAATACCATACACCCAAGAAAACTGCTTAACAGACAATGCCACACACCAAAGACAACTGCTTAACAGGTAATGTCACACACCAAAGATAACAGGCATTACCATAGACCAAATATAACTGCTTTAAAGGCAGCACCACACTCCATAACTGTTTAACCCCTTAATGACCGTGGGCAGTGATATTACATCCCTGCAGTCATAGTGTTAATCCCCACCTGCTGCTGGGGCTGCAGGCGGGGATCCACGCACATGTCAGCTGATTTGTACAGCCGACATGTGTGCCTCGCAGGTACAAGTGGAATCGCTATCTACCCGTACCTGTTAACCCCTTAAATGGCGCTGTCAAAATGTGACAACGTCATTTTAATGGCGATCATGGTAGAAGTTTACTCATCGCTTGATACCGGAAGTCACGTGATGTTGTCATGGTAGCAGAGTCATGTGATGACTACAGTAGCTCACATGTCTCAGGTCCTGTAAGAAACAGCTGAATACTGGCTGTTACAAGAGATGATCATTTCTCCCGGTCTGAGCGGTGCTGCTTTGATCAGAAGAAATGAATGAGCAATCAGACTGCTGATCCTTATAGCCCCCTAGGGGTACTAGTAAAATAAAAAAAAATAAAAAAAATGTTTTGAAAAATTAAAAAAAAATAAAAGTTCAAATCACTCCCCTTTTGCCACATTGAAAATTAAAGTGTTAAAAAAAATTAACAATATACACACATTTGATATCGCCGCGTTCAGAAACACCCGATCAAAATATAAAATCAATTATTCTAATCGGTAAATGGTGTAGTTGCAAAAAAATTCGAAACTCCAAAATTATGTTTTTTGGTCGCCACAAATTTTGCACAAAATGCAATAACAGGCAATCAAAATGTAGCATCTGGTACGGTTATAAAATCTGGTACGATAAAAATCATACGGTTAAAAACGTCAGCTCGATACACAAAAAAATAAGCCCTCACTGAGCCATAGGTCCCAAAAAATGAGAATGCTACGGGTCACGGAAAATGGCGCAAAACGTTCACCACGTTTTTCGGACAAACCTTTTTCATGTTTGGTGTTGACGAACTCGACGAGGCATCACAGCGACACATCAGTTTTACCATATAGTAAACACTGTGAATAAAATATCTCAATAACAATCATGCAATCACTTTTTTTTTGCAATTTTTCTGCATTTGGATTTTTTTTTACCTTTCTCCAGTAAACTATATGGTAAAACTCATGGTTTCATTTAAAAGTACAGCACGTTTCGCAAAAAACGAGCCTTCATATGGCAATATTGACTGAAAAATAAAAAAGTTAAAGAATAATGGTGAAAAAAAACCCATAAAGCGCAAAATCGGCTGGTCATGAAGGGATTAACAGGCGATGCCACACACCAAAGATAACTGCATAACAAGCAATGCCACACCCCCAAAGATAAATTATTTTCAGGCAATGGCACACACCAAAGACAACTGCTTAACAGGCAATGACACAGACACCATAGATTACTGATTAACAAGTAATGCCACATATCAAATACAGCTGCTTAACAGGCAATGCCATATACCAAAGCAACTGCTTATCAGGCAATGTCATACACCAAAGACAACTGCTTAACAGGCAATGCCACACAACAAAGACATAGAAACAGGATGGTTACGTTGATTATAGCATCATCGCCGCTCCCCATCTTGGTTGAGACAACTGTTTAAAGGCAATGCCATACACCAAAGACAACTGCTTAACAGGCAATGCTACACACCAAAGTCACATGATTGTAGCACTATTAAGCCTATGTCTTTGGTGTATGACATTGCCTATTAATAAGTTCTCTTTGGTGTGTGACATTGCCTTTTAAGCAGTTGTCTTCATTATACTAATAGCATGGAGATGCTTTACATCAGGGGTGGGGAACCTTTTGTCTGCCAGGAGCCATTTGGAAATTTCTACCAACCTTCGGGGGGCTGCACAAAACTATCAACTTAAAAATTACCCTAATATATTTGGTCAAACAATTAACTCACTGTGATGGCTGGAGCTTCTACTCTTTGGCGCATATTAGGCGATATTGAGCTTGTTGCTTTTCACAACTGCTTTTCTTGGTTTGAGTTGGCTGGGACTGCTTGCTGTATATAGATCACAGGAGTGGATGGTGGCATATATATGGCGCCCTGGACAAGCCAGGACGTCACAGGTACTGCAACAACAAACCCTACACCCCGGTTAGGAACATCAAGGTCAGACACAAATCCTTGTTGCCTTCCTCCAGGGGCTGATGTCCACACCAGGTGGGGCAGAGCCAGGCGGTTGGCTCCACCCACCAGGGAGTTCACAGTCCTGGAGGCGGGAAAAGGAGGCAGTTGAGTGTAGAGCGGGAGTGAGGGAAGTAGTAGTAGAGGAACTGACTGGCTGTGTCCGGGTACATGGCCCGGGCACAGAAACAGCAAGGTTGGCAGATGGTGGTGACCGTCTGCAGGAGAGGCCGATTGACGTACACCCGTAAGGACCGGGGACGGGCGGTACCAGATCGGGGAGCGAAGAGAAGCCAGCACCATCCGGCAGGGCCTACGGACCCCGACCAGGCTAGAAGTCATCGTAAAACCGGTCAAATCCGTCAGCGACGGGAACCTCCGGGGTTTCCCAGCAGTAAAGACCCGACTGAAGGCAACCGTCCAAACCGTGAGGGAGATAAAGCTACCGCCAGAGCTAGAGCTCCCAGGGCCAGAGCCTGCGGGCAAAGGAAGGGCTCCCTTAGACAACATACCGCTGGGGAGCGGGCTATCAGTGGGAAGCCATTAGGGCCGAGAACAGAACACCGGTGCAGGGAAAGACAGTTACCACCAACCTACCGGGAATCACCGTCGCAGCCGTCTGTGGGACTCGTCCATCCAGCCGTTTGTTTTACCAGAGACTCCGTGTGCGTTACTGGCTGAGTAAGTACCACCGTGCCGTCTGGCACTGCGCTGCCCCGCGACCCTGCACCCGGCCAGGCCCCGCAACCAACCTTCCGACCTCCACCACCGGGCCCCGGGACCACCAAAACCCCCCTACCCACGGAGGGGAGAAAACATCTCAGCTGCTCCCTGTCAACGTTCCTGGGATCCCCGTACAGAGCAGCGGTGGTGTCCCAACCTCACCACAAACCGTGGGTGGCGTCACGGACAATATCCCTAAACCAAACCACCCCTTTCACTCACGGGCAAGGAGCGCCGCTCGAGTCCCCGGGATCCGGTCCACCGCTCGAGCCACCGACCAAGCGAGCAGCAGCAGCAGCCAGACCCGAGCAGTGGGTGAGCGCAGCGCCTTCCCCGCCCGCGACAACTTGACGTCACGAACAGGATCTTACCGCTCTGCTGTCTGGTAGAGGTGCGCCTTGTGTCCCGCCGAAACTTTTCAGAATCCGCCATCTTGGGCGTGAAAAGTCCCCGCTCGAGCGTCTTCCCGAGCAGTGGAGGCGCGAAAGCCGAAGCTCCGCCCCTGAAGAGGAGGTGCCGGAAATACACCAAGGGGGGACGGATGGCGTCTGGCCGCATGTAGCCCGCGGCTATAAAAGCGGGGACGCCAGGACCCTGCGGCCATCTTTTGGTTCCTGGAAGAGGCTGCCGCAGCAATGCACCAACCGTCCAGCAGCACCGTAGCCCCCGTGCCCGGGACCGCGGCGTTGGTGGAGGTCCGGACCGCTCACCTACAACAACGGCTGCAGATCTGCATGCAGCTCCTCTTTGAGGAATGGGAGGCCGACATGGCGAAAATGTGGTGGCGGCCATACGGAGACGCGAGGTGGAGGGAGTTCTGGAAGTGCGGGTAAGTGACCCACGCCCCTGTACCCCTAGCGGGTCGGTCATCGCAGCTGAGGGGCCCGGTCTACACACGCTCGCCCTGCTACCTCCCCCGCTACCCATGTTAGCGGCTGCTGCACCGCCACTAGGCCCGCTACCACTGCAATCGGTAGCGGCACCCAGCCAATCCGCCCAAGCGGACCGACCTGCAGCCGAGGTCCGTGCCCGTCAGGAACCGCTTCCGTGGAAGAAACCTAAAGCTGAGCCCGTCAGCCGAGATGCACCGGAGGCACCTGTAGAGGCCGTACCTGGGCCCAAACCAACTCCGGCAGCTTGTTCCGCGCACGAGGAGATGGAGGTCGAGCGGGAGAAGATCCCTGTGCCCACCCCCCCACGCCTCAGCTGAGGCTGCACCGGGTCGCCGCTGCGGGGCAGCGCCCCAGGCCATGACACCGCGGGACCTGCTGCCCAGAACGCAAGTAGTGGGCAGTGTGAAGGAGGTCTCGCGGGGCCCGATCCGCGCGCAGTGGCCTACCATAGCCTCCTATTGGGACAGGGAACAGACCCCGCTGGGCCAGGAGATCGCTGAGAGAGAGAAGAGGAAGGCGGAGCTGGTAGCCCACACGATAAGAGAAAAAGAGAACCTCCGCCGGGCCACTTTCCGAGTACGGGGCCCGAGGTATGAAGGACAAGTGAGGAGGTTCGACGTCCGTAGAGGATACGGCTTCATTTTCGAACCGGGCCTGGAGGCCGAAATTTTCATAGCCCGAAGGGATGTGAACGACTACCTGCCGGAGGATCACCCGGGCCACAACCTGCTCCCCGGCGACCTTGTAAATTATACCCGGCACTGCGGGGAGAGGGGCTGGTTTGCCCTGGACGCTAGGCTGAGAGGAGGCCAGGAGCCTCAAGCACCAGCCCAGCCCCTTCCCCCGCCAGGTGGGGTGGATCTAAAGTGATGGCAGCGGTCCCCCGCCGCAAGTTGTCCCCATTGGGACCACTAGCACCGTGTGATACGTTGAATGCTTAATGTTGTTGAATGATAAGGAAAATGAAAGAAATCAACCGAAGAAGTTTACCAGATTGACACCGTGATTCAACCGGTCGTTGTCGGCCACTAGTCCCCGTAGGGACTTTCTGCAACCGTTGCGTAAGGATCTACTTACGGACACGCCCGTGAACTTGCAGGGCAACCACAAACTTAGTGGCATGTAAATATATTTGTTGGCTTGATACCGTGACCGCCTCGGGAGAGGCTGATTTGGGAGGATGGGCCTGGAGGAAAAGGATGGCCCAGGCCCGCCACTACCGTAACCGGTGGCAATCCTCCGGGGGTTCAGGGGTTCCCCATGGACGGGGGTTCCCTGAAAGAGACCGTACCCGCTCGGGCAATTTGGTTCTGGACAGGGGCAAGGGGTGCTGCCCACTTCTTAGGGGCAGCATCAGGGCCAGGTTGTTTGGGCGGGGGGAGAGCGGAAGCCGTACCGTTTAATAAAAATGTTTTGTAACGTTAAAAGAAAGTGCCTCCCGTTAAGGGAAGTTTTATAGAAATGCTTGTGTTTTATATGTTTTACCGTTTTCTATTTTTCCTAGTTGGGAAAATAAAACCGGTGATGGACGAGCAGCCCGCGGACGGTCTGCGCTTAACCAAGGGGGAATGTGGCGCCCTGGACAAGCCAGGGCATCACAGGTACTGCAACAACACACCCTACACCCCGGTTAGGAACATCAAGGTCAGACACAAATCCTTGTTGCCTTCCTCCAGGGGCTGATGTCCACACCAGGTGGGGCAGAGCCAGGCGGTTGGCTCCACCCACCGGGGAGTTCACAGTCCTGGAGGCGGGAAAAGGAGGCAGTTGAGTGTAGAGCGGGAGTGAGGGAAGTAGTAGTAGAGGAACTGACTGGCCGTGTCCGGGTACGTGGCCCGGGCACAGAAACAGCAAGGTTGGCAGACAGTGGTGACCGTCTGCAGGAGAGGCTGATTGACGTACAACCGTAAAGACCGGGGACGGGCGGTGGCCCGCCGGTACCGGATCGGGGAGCGAAGAGAAGCCAGCACCATCCGGCAGGGCCTACGGACCCCGACCAGGCTAGGAGTCGCCCTAAAACCGGTCAAATCCGTCAGCGAAGGGAACCTCCGGGGTTTCCCAGCAGTAAAGACCCGACTGAAGGTAACCGTCCAAACTGTGACGGAGATAAAGCTACCGCCAGAGCTAGAGCTCCCAGGGCCAGAGCCTGCGGGCAAAGGAAGGGCTCCCTTAGACAACATACCGCTGGGGAGCGGGCTATCAGTGGGAAGCCATTGGGGCCGAGAACAGAACACCGGTGCAGGGAGAGACAGTTACCACCAACCTATCGGGAGTGACCGTCGCAGCCGTCTGTGGGACTCATCCATCCAGCCGTTTGTTTTACCAGAGACTCCCTGTGCATTACTGGCTGAGTAAGTACCACCGTGCCATCTGGCACTGCGCTGCCCCGCGATCCTGCACCCGACCAGGCCCCGCAATCCACCTTCCGACCTCCACCACCGGGCCCCGGGACCACCAAAACCCCCCTACCCACGGAGGGGAGAAAACATCTCAGCTGCTCCCTGTCAACGCTCCCGGGATCCCCGTACAGAGCAGCGGTGGTGTCCCAACCTCACCACAAACTGTGGGTGGCGTCACGGACAATATCCCTAAACCAAACCACCCCTTTCACTCACGGGCAAGGAGCGCCGCTCGAGTCCCCGGAATCCGGTCCACCGCTCGAGCCACCAACCGAGCGAGCAGCAGCCGGACTCAAGCAGTGGGTGAGCGCAGCGCCCTCCCCACCCGCGACATATACATCACAGGGGAGGGTTGGGAGGAATATAGAACACTGGGGAGGCTGGGGGACATAGACATGACTAGGGAGGCTGGGGGCATAGATATCAAAGAAGAAGCTGAGTGCAAAGGGAGGAGTATATATCACTAAAAAAGCTGTGAAACATAGACGTGGCTGTGGGCATAGACATCACTGGGGGGGTACATACATATTTGATAGGGAGCACAGACATAGCTGGGTGGGCATAAACATTGCTAGGGAGGGCTGGGAGGAATATACATCACTAGGAAATCAGCAGGGCATAGACATCACTGGGGGTACATACATCACTGGGCGGCAAAGGCATTACTGGGAGATTAGACATCACTGGGTTGCACAGACATAATTTGGGGGCACAAACATTGCTGGGGGTAGATACATAGCTGTGGGCACAAGCATTGCTGGGGGTATATACATAGCTGGGGGGACAGGTCCAAGCAAATGCTGCATGAAGTAAATAGCCTGTGGACAAAGCCTGATGACTTAATGTGAACAGTCACCAACCGCCAAAATCCAGACAGATGGAATACATCCCAAATTGGGGTGCATAGCAAGGTGGACTTCAACCACCGACCAATTCAATGAAGAAAAAACAAAAAGCCAGCACCAAATGTGCACTACAGCACTAAACATTCCAAACTGTACTTATTATAAAAAATGTTTTGAGATTTTTGGCAAAAAATTGCAATTTCTTGAGCTGCTTCGCCACGTCACGGCAAATCTCATTTGAAGCAGTCCTACACTAAAATATTTTTATAAAATGTGCCATACGGCCTCACATATGAATAGTAGAACTGCTCTTAGCAGCACTCACCTGGTCTATTTCAATCCCGTACCCATGACTGAGTCATGGCTGTGGGCGGGACAGGTCCAAGCAAATGCTGCATGAAGTAAATAGCCTGTGGACAAAGCCTGATGACTTAATGTGAACAGTCACCAACCGCCAAAATCCAGACAGATGGAATACATCCCAAATTGGGGTGCATAGCAAGGTGGAGGTCAACCACCGACCAATTCAATGAAGAAAAAACAAAAAGCCAGCACCAAATGTGCACTACAGCACTAAACATTCCAAACTGTACTTATTATAAAAAATGTTTTGAGATTTTTGGCAAAAAATTGCAATTTCTTGAGCTGCTTCGCCACGTCACGGCAAATCTCATTTGAAGCAGTCCTACACTAAAATATTTTTATAAAATGTGCCATACGGCCTCACATATGAATAGTAGAACTGCTCTTAGCAGCACTCACCTGGTCTATTTCAATCCCGTACCCATGACTGAGTCATGGCTGTGGGCGGGACAGGTCCAAGCAAATGCTGCATGAAGTAAATAGCCTGTGGACAAAGCCTGATGACTTAATGTGAACAGTCACCAACCGCCAAAATCCAGACAGATGGAATACATCCCAAATTGGGGTGCATAGCAAGGTGGACTTCAACCACCGACCAATTCAATGAAGAAAAAACAAAAAGCCAGCACCAAATGTGCACTACAGCACTAAACATTCCAAACTGTACTTATTATAAAAAATGTTTTGAGATTTTTGGCAAAAAATTGCAATTTCTTGAGCTGCTTCGCCACGTCACGGCAAATCTCATTTGAAGCAGTCCTACACTAAAATATTTTTATAAAATGTGCCATACGGCCTCACATATGAATAGTAGAACTGCTCTTAGCAGCACTCACCTGGTCTATTTCAATCCCGTACCCATGACTGAGTCATGGCTGTGGGCGGGACAGGTCCAAGCAAATGCTGCATGAAGTAAATAGCCTGTGGACAAAGCCTGATGACTTAATGTGAACAGTCACCAACCGCCAAAATCCAGACAGATGGAATACATCCCAAATTGGGGTGCATAGCAAGGTGGAGGTCAACCACCGACCAATTCAATGAAGAAAAAACAAAAAGCCAGCACCAAATGTGCACTACAGCACTAAACATTCCAAACTGTACTTATTATAAAAAATGTTTTGAGATTTTTGGCAAAAAATTGCAATTTCTTGAGCTGCTTCGCCACGTCACGGCAAATCTCATTTGAAGCAGTCCTACACTAAAATATTTTTATAAAATGTGCCATACGGCCTCACATATGAATAGTAGAACTGCTCTTAGCAGCACTCACCTGGTCTATTTCAATCCCGTACCCATGACTGAGTCATGGCTGTGGGCGGGACAGGTCCAAGCAAATGCTGCATGAAGTAAATAGCCTGTGGACAAAGCCTGATGACTTAATGTGAACAGTCACCAACCGCCAAAATCCAGACAGATGGAATACATCCCAAATTGGGGTGCATAGCAAGGTGGAGGTCAACCACCGACCAATTCAATGAAGAAAAAACAAAAAGCCAGCACCAAATGTGCACTACAGCACTAAACATTCCAAACTGTACTTATTATAAAAAATGTTTTGAGATTTTTGGCAAAAAATTGCAATTTCTTGAGCTGCTTTGCCACGTCACGGCAAATCTCATTTGAAGCAGTCCTACACTAAAATATTTTTATAAAATGTGCCATACGGCCTCACATATGAATAGTAGAACTGCTCTTAGCAGCACTCACCTGGTCTATTTCAATCCCGTACCCATGACTGAGTCATGGCTGTGGGCGGGACAGGTCCAAGCAAATGCTGCATGAAGTAAATAGCCTGTGGACAAAGCCTGATGACTTAATGTGAACAGTCACCAACCACCAAAATCCAGACAGATGGAATACATCCCAAATTGGGGTGCATAGCAAGGTGGAGGTCAACCACCGACCAATTCAATGAAGAAAAAACAAAAAGCCAGCACCAAATGTGCACTACAGCACTAAACATTCCAAACTGTACTTATTATAAAAAATGTTTTGAGATTTTTGGCAAAAAATTGCAATTTCTTGAGCTGCTTCGCCACGTCACGGCAAATCTCATTTGAAGCAGTCCTACACTAAAATATTTTTATAAAATGTGCCATACGGCCTCACATATGAATAGTAGAACTGCTCTTAGCAGCACTCACCTGGTCTATTTCAATCCCGTACCCATGACTGAGTCATGGCTGTGGGCGGGACAGGTCCAAGCAAATGCTGCATGAAGTAAATAGCCTGTGGACAAAGCCTGATGACTTAATGTGAACAGTCACCAACCGCCAAAATCCAGACAGATGGAATACATCCCAAATTGGGGTGCATAGCAAGGTGGAGGTCAACCACCGACCAATTCAATGAAGAAAAAACAAAAAGCCAGCACCAAATGTGCACTACAGCACTAAACATTCCAAACTGTACTTATTATAAAAAATGTTTTGAGATTTTTGGCAAAAAATTGCAATTTCTTGAGCTGCTTCGCCACGTCACGGCAAATCTCATTTGAAGCAGTCCTACACTAAAATATTTTTAGAAAATGTGCCATACGGCCTCACATATGAATAGTAGAACTGCTCTTAGCAGCACTCACCTGGTCTATTTCAATCCCGTACCCATGACTGAGTCATGGCTGTGGGCGGGACAGGTCCAAGCAAATGCTGCATGAAGTAAATAACCTGTGGACAAAGCCTGATGACTTAATGTGAACAGTCACCAACCGCCAAAATCCAGACAGATGGAATACATCCCAAATTGGGGTGCATAGCAAGGTGGAGGTCAACCACCGACCAATTCAATGAAGAAAAAACAAAAAGCCAGCACCAAATGTGCACTACAGCACTAAACATTCCAAACTGTACTTATTATAAAAAATGTTTTGAGATTTTTGGCAAAAAATTGCAATTTCTTGAGCTGCTTCGCCACGTCACGGCAAATCTCATTTGAAGCAGTCCTACACTAAAATATTTTTATAAAATGTGCCATACGGCCTCACATATGAATAGTAGAACTGCTCTTAGCAGCACTCACCTGGTCTATTTCAATCCCGTACCCATGACTGAGTCATGGCTGTGGGCGGGACAGGTCCAAGCAAATGCTGCATGAAGTAAATAGCCTGTGGACAAAGCCTGATGACTTAATGTGAACAGTCACCAACCGCCAAAATCCAGACAGATGGAATACATCCCAAATTGGGGTGCATAGCAAGGTGGAGGTCAACCACCGACCAATTCAATGAAGAAAAAACAAAAAGCCAGCACCAAATGTGCACTACAGCACTAAACATTCCAAACTGTACTTATTATAAAAAATGTTTTGAGATTTTTGGCAAAAAATTGCAATTTCTTGAGCTGCTTCGCCACGTCACGGCAAATCTCATTTGAAGCAGTCCTACACTAAAATATTTTTATAAAATGTGCCATATGGCCTCACATATGAATAGTAGAACTGCTCTTAGCAGCACTCACCTGGTCTATTTCAATCCCGTACCCATGACTGAGTCATGGCTGTGGGCGGGACAGGTCCAAGCAAATGCTGCATGAAGTAAATAGCCTGTGGACAAAGCCTGATGACTTAATGTGAACAGTCACCAACCGCCAAAATCCAGACAGATGGAATACATCCCAAATTGGGGTGCATAGCAAGGTGGAGGTCAACCACCGACCAATTCAATGAAGAAAAAACAAAAAGCCAGCACCAAATGTGCACTACAGCACTAAACATTCGGGGCACAGAGAGCACTGGGTGCACAGAGAGCACTGGGGAGGCTCGGGGCACATAGATCACTGGGGAGACTGGGGAGCACAGATGGCCCTGGGGGCATAGACAGCGCTGGGGGAGGCTGAGGACACAGACAGGCCTGGGGAGGCTGGGGGCACAGACAGACCTGGGGGAGGCTGAGGGCACAGACAGACCTGAGGGAGGCTGGGGGCACAGATAGTCCTGAGGGACGCTGGGAGCACAGGCAGACCTGGGGGAGGTTGGAAGCAGTTAGAGAACTGGGGGAGGCTGGGATCACTGCAGCTGGGCACAGAGAGTGAGCGCTGCTGCCAGGCACAGAGAGGGAGCACTGCCGCCGGGCACAGAGAGCGAGGGCTGCCACCAGGCACAGAGAGTGCTGCCACCCGGCACAGTAGGACCTTGGGGATGATGGAGCAGTCACTCCTCTTCTGTTGTATTGCAGCACACCTCTACCCCGCCTACAAAGTACATCCTCACATAGCCAGTGCCAGCGTGAGGACATAGTCTTTCAGGTGCATTCAGCATTGAACGCGCCTTGCCGGGTTTTAAAGGGCCAGAAGCCAGCAAGATGCGACTGCTGCCCCAGCACTGCGGTCCCCGGGAATCAGCACGGGGGCCACAGAAAAAGTCATTGCAGGACGCATACAGCCCGCGGGCCGGAGGTTCCCCACCCCTGCTTTCCATGCATTATATTGGTCACTACTAAACTTTTACGAGATGTATAGAACCATGTAATAACATTGCATAATGAGTTCTTTGATTGGGAGTGCTGGTGTATTCACTATATGTGAAGGAGAAAAAGTGTTTCTTCAGCTCACCTGCTGCCCAGACTGCTCAGGCTTGCGGGTGCCTGGGATCCACCGGTGAGTCCCGACCAGTCATAAGCAAATGCAGGAGGAAAGAAAGGAAAAGGATCCAGCACAGGTTCTTCTTAGAATAAAACCATCATAAACTTTATTAGGATCATTAAAAAGATCGTGAAGACCGAGTATATATTTTTAATCCATGAGAAGTTCTTCTTTGCTGCCCTCCTTGAAACCAGGCCTTGCTCAAGCAGTCTCTGCCTCACAATGCGTGCAGAAGCACTCACACCAGCCTGCTGCCATTGCTGAGCTAGCTCGGCACTGCTGGTAGTCCGATCCTGCAGCTGAAACAGTTTTAAGTTACGGTCCTGGCGTTTGCTGGTCCTTCTTGGGTGCCCTGGAGCCTTTTTGGCAACAATGGAAGCTCTCTCCTTGAAGTTCTTGATGATACGATAGATTGTTGACTGAGGTGCAATCTTTTTAGCTGCGATACTCTTCACTGTTAGGCCATTTTTGTGCAGAGCAATGATGGCTGCACATGTTTCTTTAGAGATAACCATGGTTAACTGAAGAGAAACAATGATACCAAGCACCAGCCTCCTTTTAAAGTGTCCAGTGGTGTCATTCTTACTTAATCATGACTGATTGATCGCCAGCCCTGTCCTCATCAACACCCACACCTGTGTTAATGGAACAATCACTAAAACAATGTTAGCTGCTCATTTTAAGGCAGGAATGCAATGATGTTGAAATGTGTTTTGGGGGTTAAAGTTCATTTTCTTAGCCAATATTGACTTTGCAAGTAATTGCTGTTAGGCTGATCACTCTTTATGACATTCTGGAGTATATGCAAATTGCCATTAGAAAAACTTAAGCAGTAGACTTTGTAAAAATTAATATTTGCAGCATTCTCAGAACTTTTGGCCATGACTGTATATATACCCTGCTTTATATATTCATAAAGAAGAGCCAGTAGAATATTCAGGGAGAATTGGCAGCATTAACAGACTCTAATTGAGATCAGCTGAATGCAGCCCCACCCCTACTGCACCACAAGCCCCACCCACCCACGTGGCAAGCCCCGCCCACCAATCAGTTTCCAGAGCCCATAAGTGAGGTAGAATCTGATGTGACATTACAGGAAGCAGGAGATTCTCAGCCAGATATTTTGTGACCGAAAGAGCAGCTCAGGCTATGGCAGGATTTGACAAAAGAATGTATTTAGTGACATGCTTATCTAAAGCAGTTAGATCACCTGAAAGGGACATGTAAATTAGTGACCACCCCCTTTAAATATTATTTCTCCTACTATTGTATTGAGGAATTGAATCAAAATAAAAAACAGGCAGATAGAGCAGAGGGAACCAGGGACCCACTGCTTCCAATATGTATTTTGCATAGAAATACTTCCAGGGATGTTTTTTTTAAGCATGCACAAAAGTGCGGTCAACCAAAGTCTTGTGCACCATTGAAAAGACATTGACTGTTGAACGGAACCAGGCCAGATGGAGTCCAGAGTAGCTTCACCTGCCTCATTAAAGTTAATGTATTTGTTGTTCATCTGAATAATGTATTTCAGAGATTTAGGTGGAAACCCAGATGAAATTGATCAGCGTAAAGCGCAGGATAAATGTGTTTTGAGCCTTAAATGATCCAAAAAGTTAGATACCCCAAAATGGTACCAATAAAAGGTTCAACTAACCCGTCATCTGGTAATGGAAATATAGGGGACTTTCACATTACTGTTAGCAAAAAGGCAGTAAAAGTGACAATAAAATCCAACAAAATCTGCATTCCCAGAACCAATTGCCCCCTGACTTCTGAGCCCCACAGTGGGCCTAACCAGGAGTTACCATTCAATGTGTGGCATTACTGTAGTGAGGAGAGCACACTTTACGATTTATGGGGTGCTTGTCTCCAGAAACATAACCTAGGTACAACGTACCAGTATTTCAAGAACATTATGAAATCATAAAACAGCCCTAGACTCAAACTTTTCCAATCTTTATTCTTGAATCTTCACACAGGTTCACACTGCTCAAATAACAGGCGGTTTCAAAACAGACCCTTTTAATTCAATACAATTGAATAAAACTATTGTATATTCCAAACCAGATTATTTTAAAACTGTGTATGATGTGTTTCAAAGTTGGTCTGCCCTCTTCATAAAGTATGATCATGAAACAGCAGCTGAGCCCCAAATCCCAAAAATGAGAAAATGTTGCAAAAAGTATAATTATTTTTTTTTACAAATTTCAAACACCACATAAATAAAAAAAAAAATCCATGTTTGGTATCTACAAACTCGTACTGACCTGGGGAATCATATTGTAAAAAAAACAACAAAAAATAAACACAAAACACTGTTGAATTGCACTTTTTTGCAATTTCACCGCACTTTGAATATTTTCCCAATTTTCCAGTACACTATGTGGCAGAGTAAATGGTATCATTCAAAAGCACAATTTGTCCTGCAAAAAAAAAGCCTTCACATGGTATATTGATGGAAAAGCAAAAACGATATGACACTAGGAAAAAAGGGAGGAAAAAACAAAAAACAATCGCTGGGTGCTGAGATAGTCTTATATGTATGTTCCTGTATTATGGCTGTGTCTGACTGTACAGGGACATGGTCTCATCATATCACAGCTCCTTGGCTGAGGAGGAAGTAATAAAGTATACTGCCATTACAGCACAGGATCACAAATTATTCTTTCTTAGAGGTAAAACATTTTATTAAAAAAAGTCATTTCAATTTTCTACTTTACAGAAAGAATCAGTTGTAATCCCCTCCTGTGTTGTCTCTATACTCTTTTGTTTCTTCCCCGGCCCAGAAGCTGTGTTATGATCAGACCATGTCCCTGTATGGTCAGACACGGCCTTTACACAGTACATAGCAGGGTCACATATATCAGATTATCTCAAAACAAGAACATTTTATATAACATATCTAATTGTGGAAACTAATTATTATGCCAAGATCTATTGATTGAAATTAACTTTAAAATGAACTTTGTTTTTGGGAAAACCTCTTTAAATATTGTTTTTTCCATTAACTATAGTATTCTGTTGTCTTGGATTTTTTTGAGATACAGTTGGTACTGTGGTCTAGGGTGACGCCAAACTGAAAGAGCACAGACGTCTACTAATGGTGTAGGTTTTTTTTCAACTATATTGTATGAAATGAAGACACTCGTTCAGGCCTCCGACACACTCATGTGACAATCACGCATGTGCCGAGAGACATGTATTTCCCCTGCGTGTTGCGTGCAGGTTAGTACGTGTCTCTGGTACGTGTGGGCCACGTGTGTTCTCCACATGCTATCCGTGATAACATACGGAGAACAGGTTATTTACATACTCATGTGGTCCTTCCTGCTGTCCGTGGTGCTGATCTTCGGTCTCCAGCCCTCCCGTCTCCCCGCTGCTGCTGCTTCCGGCCGCAGTGAAGTGAATATTAAATGAGAATAATGAGCGGCGGTCGGCAGCAAGTGACAGCAGCGGCAGAGACAGGAGGGCTGGAGAAGGTGAGTTAAGGTTTTTTTTTTTCTCTGACACGTGTGTTTTCTCCAGCGCGTGTCACACGGGACCGCATCCACACTACACCCATGTGGTACGGGTGCAGGCCGTGTGACACCCGTGTTGCCAGAGAAAACACTGACATGTCAGCATGTAGAAAAACGCACACACGTACAAACGCACATGGACACACGTTCCGTATGGTTTTACGTGTGGGTGCCTGCTACAATAGGGTAGCATTGCTGAACGTGTCTCCGTGCCGCCGGTACGTGCAAAAAATGGCAAACACGTACCGGCGGCACGGATGTGTGTCACAGGCCTCATCTTGCATGAAATTGTTTGCACCAGCAGAAAAATTCTCATTCAATGTTTGAAAATTGTGTAATGTGAATGGAGATTGTTCACTCGTTCAACGCTTTAGTGGGCTTTACACGCTACGATATTGTTAACGAATTATCGTCGGGGTCACAGTGTTTGTGACACACATCTGGCATCATTAACAAGATCGCAGTGTGCGACACTTATGAGCGACCTTAAACGATTGCAAAAGCAGTCAAAATTGTTTGCCACGGAAAGGTCGTCCTGAAACAAAAAATCATTCTCTGCTTATTAGCGATGTTGTTCCTCGTTCCTGCAGTAGCACACATTGCTATATGTGACACCGCAGGAGCGACAAACATCTCCTTACCTGCCTCCACCGGCAATGCGGAAGGAAGGAGGTGGGCGGGATGTTACGTTCCGCTCATCTCCGCCCCTCCGCTTCTATTGGACGCCTGCCATGTGACGTCGCTGTGACGCCGCACAAACCGCCCCCTTAGAACGGAGGCGGTTCGACGGCCAGAGCGACATCGCAGGGCAGGTAAGTGCATGTGACGGGGTTAAGCGAGGTTGTACGGCACGGGCAGCGATTTGCCCGTGTCGCACAACCGATGGGGGCGGGTACAATCGCTTGCGATCTCGCTAGCGAGATTGCAGCGTATAAAGCCCACTTTTGACTGAAAAAAGGATAAGTGGAAACTCAAGTCCTAAATAAGAATGACCATTTTCCAAGGCAAAAGTTTAGAAGACGTTGGAGCACTGGAACGAGGACATATTCACAAGAACAAGAACATATCTGTAATTAACAGAAAACATTGTTTTGTTAATTTGAATTAATATTCTTTACAGTATCAGTGGAGATATTTGTACAATAGTTTATGAATTCATGTATTCCAAATAATTAGTAACACTATAGGATCTGAAGGTTGAACACACCTACGCTTCAGTCTCTCTGTATTCATTGTGAATGATGGTACGTTGTAACAATCACTATTCAACTATTTCATTCACGATTCTTGTCCTGTGTAAACACTTCTGACATCGTTTGCTAGTCATTAGTTATGACCACATCATTCATCAAATACACGATTATCTGCTCCTGTATGTGAACTCTTAGGGGTACTTTGCACACTGCGACATCGCTAGCTGATTGTAGCGATACCGAGCACGATAGTCCCCGCCCCCATCGCAGATGCGATATCTTGTGATAGCTGCCATAGCGAACATTATCGCTATGGCAGCTTCCCATGCACTTACCTGCCCTGCGACGTCGCTCTGGCCGGCGACCCGCCTCCTTCCTAAGGGGGCGGGTCGTGCGGCGTCACAGCGACATCACACGGCAGGCGACCAATAGAAGCGGGGGGCGGAGATGAGCGGGACGTAAACATCCCGCCCACCTCCTTCCTTCCGCATTGCAGGCGGGACGCAGGTAAGGAGATGTTCCTCGCTCCTGCAGCTTCATACACAGCGATGTGTGCTGCCGCAGGAACGAGGAACAACATCGTACCTGTCGCTGCAGCGAACTTATGGAAATGATCTACACTACACAGATCACCGATTTTCGATGCTTTTGCGATCGTTTATTGGTGCTTCTAGGCTTTACACGTTGCAACGTCGTTACCGACGCCGGATGTGCATCACTTTCAATTTGACCCCGACGAGATCGCAGTAGCGATTTTGTAACGTGCAAAGTACCCCTTAGCTTTCTGTGTGTTGGAATCCCTGGATCATGGAGCTCTTTCTGTTTATCGGTTCTTTTATTATGACAATGGATATATCCCATCCTTTAGACAAGTTTAGTATGAGTTTTTTTATGTTATTTATTAACTAATTTGCTTTTATATTTTGCTTAGTAAGTTCAAACCTCTATTATCGTTCCATTACATTTTATTAACTGTTTTGTACAAATACAATCCACTATAAAACCAATTGATATTAACAGCACATTTACCACGTACGGCAAAGATGGTTAAGGCAGAAATAAACCATTCATTGTATATACATTTATGACACCTAAACTTTCCCATTGATATTTAGCGTTACCGGTGTCTTTTGAAGCCTTTGCATTTAGTGATCTTTCATTAAGGCCTGCGCCACACATCCGTGCCTCCGGTACGTGTTTGTCATTTTTTACACGTCCCGGCGGCACGGAGACACTTTAACCAATGCTACCCTATTGTAGCAGGCACACACACGTAAAACCACACGGAACGTGTGTCCGTGTGCGTTTGTACGTGTGTGCGATTTTCAAAGCGCTGACATGTCAGTGTTTTCTCCGGCAGCACGGGTGTCACACGGCCCGCACCCGCACCACACGGGTGTAGTGTGGATGCGGTCCCGTGTGACACGCGCCGGAGAAAACACACATGTCAGTGAAAAAAAAACAAAACATTTACTCACCTTCTCCAGCCCTCCTGTCTCTGCCGCTGCTGCCTCTTGCTGCCGACCGCCGCTCATTATTCTCATTGAATATTCACTTCACTGCCTGGCAGCAGCAGCAGCGGGGAGACGGGAGGGCTGGAGACCGAGGATCAGCACCACGGACAGCAGCGCGGACATCAGGAAGGACCAGGTGAGTATAATAATTACTGATTCTACGTGTGCTATCGCGGATAGCACACGTAGAACACACGTGTCACGCATGTACCAGAGACACGTACTTACCTGCACGCAACACGCAGGGAAAATACGTGTCTCTCGGCACGTGCGTGAATTTCACGTGAGTGTGGCAGAGGCCTAAGACAAAATACATAATGACATTTTATTATGCGCTTTAACAATTAACCCACCAGGATAGATTTTATACGTTCTTTTCATTCCATGATAAAATAGACAATAACATTCCTAACTTTCTCAGATGCTGTCTCTCGGTCTCGCCTTTTGTATCCCTCTGCAAAGGCCTATGTACATTTAGAGGTTTAGTTCAACATCGGATAATGCAAGAATTTCAGCAAGGTAAGAGTCCAGGGCATAGCTTGTTACTGACTTTCTGCTTAAATAATAAAGAATTCTGTTTGAAGTAGTGGAGGATACTGACAATATAGTATATCCTTTCAAACCTTCATAATACTTAATGTCTTTTCTAAAAGAAAAATATATTCAGAAAGTATAGATAGTCTCTGATCTAGTTCTTCCCCTGGGACCCTGTATTTTTTGTCTTAGGTTGCACCGGTTCATGGTCATGAATTGTGTGGTTTTACTATTGAACCGAACCTGATGTCAGTATAGTTTGTGAGGAAAGTTTTTATGTAGTTGGCACTAACGATTTTCTCGCCCCCGCATTTCTTACATTTATTTGTACTATGGGTACTAATGTATTATCTTTTCTCATTTGTTTCACACCAACCTTAACAGTAGTAATGCAGTGAAATAATTGTCATTGTAATCACTCCTGGAATAAACGAAAGATTCATTTAGAAAGCAAAACTTGTCGCCATTCTTTTATAATAGTACATATTTTATGACAGTAGTTTTACTTTGTAATTTTGAATGTCAATATATGACCTTTCCTATGAAATCAACTAAACAATAGATTGATATATTATGGCATATTTATATGCTGGAAGGAAAATAAAGTGAAATAATCGGTACAGTAAAGATGTAGCAGAGCTGAATGTGTTTGCATTTTTTTTAATGAAATATGAAACCTAGTTTAAAACGTTATCCAGTATGCTCAACACTAGTGATGAGTAAGCACTAAAATGCTTGAGTACTCATTACTCTAAGCGTTGGAGGCTTGGAGTTTAGTAATGAGTATAATGAAAATCTATGGAAACTCAAGCATTTTTCTGGCAGACCCTCCCAGGAGGTCTGGGGGCAGTAAAATTGCTTAATTGGATAGAAACACCACTCAAATGAAATGGGAAAGATGCCTGGACACATCACTGACTCCCAGGTCACTGCTGGGAAGAATGTTGCCAGGGTATTACGCCACTTTTACTGGCTGACAACAATAAAACATACAAAACCAAAGATAAAATGGCTTTTACAGGAAAACAAAATGTTAGGAAACTTAATCTTAATAGTTTAAGGGGTGGGTTGTAGGGCCAGGGGAGGTAAAAGGGATTATAACATATATATATATATATATATATATATATATATATTATATATATATATATATATATATATATATATATATATATATATATATATATATATATATTTATATACAGTGCCTGGCGTAAGTATTTGGCCCCTTTGAATTTTTCAACCTTTTCCTACATTTTAGGTTTTAAGCATAAAGATAAAAAAATTTAAATTTGGGACACAATTGGGAAGTTGATCGAAATGTATTGCTTATTTTAAACTTTTATCAAAAATAAAAAACTGAAAATTGGTGCGTGCAATATTATTCGGCCCCTTTAAGTTAATACTTTGTAGTGCCACCTTTTGCTGTGATTATAGCTGTCTATCAGTTTTGCACATCGAGAGACTGACATTTTTACCCATTGTTCCATTGCAAACAGCTCAAGTTCAGTGAAGTTGGATGGAGAGTGTTTGTGAACAGCAGTTTTCAGCTCTTTCCACAGATTCTCGATTGGATTCAGGTCTAGACTTTGACTTGGCCATTCTAACACCTGGATATATTTATTTGTGTACCATTCCATCATGAAGACTAAGGAACACAACAGGCAGGTCCGTGTTACTGTTGTGGAGAAGTTTAAAGCTGGATTTTGTTCCAAAAAGATCTCCAAAACTTCAAACATCCCAAGAAGCACTGTGCAAGCAATCATTTTGAAAAGGAAGGAGTATCATACCACTGCAAAACTACCAAGACCCGGCCGTCCATCCAAACTTTCATATCAAAAAGGAGAAGACTGATCAGAGATGCAGCCAAGAGGCCCATGATCACTCTGGATGAACTGCAGATCTACAGCTGTGGTGGGAGAGTCTGTCCATAGATCGTACAGGTCACAAATCTGGCCTTTATGGAAGAGTGGCAAGAAGAAAACCATTTCTCCAAGATATCCATAAAAAGTGTTGTTTAAAGTTTGCCACAAGCCACCTGGGAGACACACCAAACATGTGGAAGAAGGTGATTTGGTCAGATGAAACTAAAATCAAACTTTTTGGGGACAATGCCAAATGATATGTTCAGTGTAAAAGCAACACAGCTCATCACACTGAACACACCATCCCTACTGTCAAACATGGTGGTGGCAGCATCATGGTTTGGGCCTGCTTTTCTTCAGCAGGGACAGGGAAGATGGTTAAAATTGATGGGAAGATGGATGGAGCCAAATACAGGACTATTCTTGAAGAAAACCTGTTGGAGTCTGCAAAAAAACTGAGACTGGGACAGGGATTTGTCTTCCAACAAGACAATGATCCAAAACATAAAGCAAAATCTACAATGGAATGGTGCACAAATAAACATATCTACGTGTTAAAATGGTCAAGTCAAAGTCCAGATCTGAATTAAATCGAGAATCTGTGGAAAGAGCTGAAAACTGCTGTTCACAAACACTCTCCATCCAACCTCACTCAACTCGAGCTGTTTGCAAAGGAAGAATGGGCAAGAATGTCAGTCTCTCGATGTGCAAAACTGATAGACACATATCCCAAGCGACTTGCAGCTGTAATCGCAGCAAAAGGTGGCGCTACAAAGTATTAACTTAAAGGGGACGATAATATTGCACGCTCCACATTTCAGTTTATTATTTTTATAAAAGTTTAAAACAAGCATTAAATTTCGTTCCACTTCACAATTGTGTCCCACTTGTTGTTGATTCTTCATCATAAAATTTAAATTTTTATCTTTATGTTTGAAGCCTGAAATGTGGGAAAAAGTTGAAAAAATCAAAGGGGCCGAATACTTTCGCAAGGCACAGTATCCAGGGAAAGGGGGAGCCACCACTTCGGCGCGAGTATTTTTATGTTGCAGCAGCAAGGACTGTAAGGCAATAATCTCTGCCTAGATGCCTTTAATACACGATCCCTCCACCGGCAGCTCCCCCTACACTAAAGCAAGCTAAGAGCAGTATTATTAAAGAATAGAATAGATTAGACTTAAGGCCGCTTTACATGCTACGACATCGCTAAAGTGATGTTGTTGGAGTCACGGAATTTGTGACGCACATCCGGCCATGTTAGCGATGTCGTTGCGTTTGACACCTATGAGTGATTTTGAATCGTCGCAAAAACGTTCAAAATCGCTAATCGGTGACATGCCCCCCTATTCTCAATTATCGTTGCTGCTGCAGGTACGATATTGTTCGTCATTCCTGCGGCAGCACACATTGCTCCGTGTGACACCGCAGGAAAAAGGAACATCACCTTACCTGCGGCCCCCGGCAATGAGGAAGGAAGGAGGTAGGTGGGATGTTACGTCCTGCTCATCTCTGCCCCTCCTTTTCTATTGGGCGGCGGTGCTGTCATGCTGCTGTGACATCGCTGTGACCCTGAACGAACCCCCCCTTAGAAAGGAGGCGGTTCGCCGGTCACAGCGACTTCGCAGAGCAGGTATGTGCATGTGACCCTGCCGTAGCGATAATGTTCGCTACAGTAGCGATCACCACATATTGGACATACGACAGAGGCGGGAGCTATCGCGTTTGACATCACCAGCAAATGCTAGCGATGTCGCAGCATGTAAAGCGGCCTTTAGACTTGAAAATTACTTTCATTTTTAGTTGCAGCAACAAGGACGGTAAGGCAATAATTCTTCCCTAGATGTCTCTAATACACTATCATTTCTCCAACAGCACTCCTTACACTAAATGCAGATAAGAGCCCTGTTATTAGAGAATAGAATACATTTTTTACTTTGCAGCAGGAAGGATTGTATACCTTCTTCAGTAGCTCTCCCTATAATGCTTCAGGTGTATAGTGAGCCAAACGGAGGAGTCACTGGGTGTTATATTGATCCAATGACCTGATGCAGCTTATCAATCACAGTAATGCTAGTAGCCAACATGGCTATGGCAATATTGTGATTGGTAGGCAATCCCTCCATGTTTAAAAGCTGAAAAACACCCGTGAAATATGCGAGGTGGACACTCGAGCTTTACGCTCGAGCACCACGGATACTCGATGAAGCAACAATCGTGTACGAACATCCCGATGCTCGATCGAGTATAGATCAGTTGTGAACACGTTCGCCCATCACTGCTCAACACTTTTCACATGTTTCTGCTGTAGCTAAGATAACAGTCATCTCATGGTCATCCAGTAATTGTAAATGACATTATATAAATTTACTGCACGAGAAAATAGTGAATACACAGTGCTTCCTCTGCGATAGGTTAAATAATGTTGGACCCACGACTACCAATATTTTGCATTGTTGGCTTCCATTTGGTAGGTTAGAAAAACTGAGATTGGGTTGAACAATTAATTGAGGAGTTAGCTTCAATCAGCAAAGAGTGTTCCAAATGTCATATGCCCATTCAAGTAATATTACTATTAATAATTACTATTAATAATTGGAATAAGGAATAAGTAAGAATAGTAATATCACTAGGAATTTTGACAAATGACCAAAACATTTCTATTACTTATGTAGTAAAAAAATGCTACTGTCACATTCCCAAAGATACATTCAGAATACGCTAGTCCAGACTTTTCCCCTAATCTATTTAACTTTAAAAAGTTCTTCTGGGACTTCATCGATTAATATATAGTGTTTGAAACTAGTAGGTAATAAAAAGATAAATCAACTTTATTTATCTGGCGCTCACAGCAGAAGCTCAATGGGATTGAGATGTAAGAAATTTGGAGGTCTAGTCAACACCATAAAGAGGATCTGCCACTATACAAACTGCATACATTATTAAATACATATTTGAGATTTGATGAGGCTGGTGTGCATACTTAAAAAAATCTGTGTCAGAAGGTCTATATAATTCTAAATTGAAGTCTAATAAGAAGATGAAAGAGCCTATTAATAAGCTTAAAGGAGTATTCCCATATCCAAGATCCTATCCCAATATGTAGTAGGTGCAATATTAACCCCTTAGCGACTGGGTACATCATGGATTGTGTGAGGTTAATCCCCACAGCCTGCCGTGGGGTTCTGCGAACATAACTGATTTCAAAAGCTGACAAATGTGCCTGCTAGTCGCAAGTGGAATTGCTTCCAACTGTGACTATTAACCCCTTACATCTCACTACCAAAATCTGGCAGCGGGATGTATATGTGCGCAGCCATTATTATGACTTACCCCACCCCCATCGGAAGTCACGTGACGTGATCACTTGACTTCCAGTGGTTGTCATGGTAGCACAGTGGTTGTGATGATGCATGTAGCTAACATGAGTCACTTGCTCTCAATGCCGAAATAGTGCAAGCATTGAAAGTAAAGCAGCATATCTTCAGATATCAGCTCTGTAGCTGTGATCTGGAGAAATAGAAGAGTGATCAGATTGCTGATCCATATAGCCCTCTAAGGGACCTAGTAAAATAAAAAAAAAGTAAAAAAAGTTTTAAAAAATTAAAAAAAAATAAAAGTTTAAATCACCCCCCTTTTGCCCCATTGAAAAGTAAAGGGTTACAAAAATAAAAAATATGCACATATTTGGTATTGCCACATTCAGAAATGCCCGATTTATCAAAATATAAAATCAATTAATCTGATCGGTAAATGGCGTAGCAGCAAAAAAATTCCAAATGCCAAAATTACGTTTTTTGGTCGCCGCAAATTTTGCGCAAAATGCAATAACAGGCGATCAAAAAGTAGGATCTGCACAAAAATAATACCATTAAAAATCTCAGCTCAAGAGGCAAAAAATAAGCCATCACTGAGCTATAGCTCCCAAAAAATGAGAACGCTACGGTTTACGGAAAATGGCGCAAAAAGAGTGCCATTTTTTTGGACGAATGTTTCAATTTTTTTAACATCTTAGATAACAGTATACATGTTTGTTTGGTGTCTATGAACTCGTTCTGACCTGAGGCATCACACTGACATATCAGGTTTACCACATAGTGAACACGGTGAATAAAATATCTCAAAAACAATCGTGCAATTGCACTATTTTTGCAATTTTTCTGTAGTTTGATTTTTTTTGCTGTTTTCCAGTACACTATATGGTAAAACGTATGGTTTGATTTAAAAGTACAACTCGTCCCGCAAAAAATAAGCTCTCATATGGCAAGATTGACGGAAAAATAAAAAAGTTATGGCTTTTGAATGAAGGAGAGCAAAAATGGAAACATGGAAAATTGCCCGGGGCTGAAGGGGGTTAAAGGAAATGGTTAAGCAGACTTTGTGTGAGGAGATTTAAAGGGGTTGGTCAGTTTATCTTGTTAGTGCTGTTTCCTTAAGGCCCAGTCACACTAAACAACTTACCAGCGATCCCAACAACGATACAACCTGATAGGGATCGCTGGTAAGTTGCTAGGAGGTCGCTGGTGAGATGTCACACTAAGCGACGCTCCAGTGATCCCACCAGCAACCTGACCTGGCAGGGATCGCTGGAGCGTCGCTACACGAGGAAGCATGCTGCGCTTGGTAACTAAGTTAAATATCAGGTAACCAAGGAAAGGGCTTCTTGGTTACCCGATATTTACATTGGTTACCAGCGTCCACAGAAGCCGGCTCCCTGCTCACTGCACATTTAGTTGTTGCTCTGTCGCTGTCACACACAGCAATGTTTGCTTCACAGCGGGAGAGCAACAAATAAAAATGGTCCATAACATTCAGCAACAACCAACGACCTCACAGCAGGGGCCAGGTTGTTGCTGGATGTCAGACTAAGCAACATCGCTAGCAAGTTGTGCCTCAGCAGCGATGTTGCTAGCGATGTTGCTTAGTGTGACGGTACCTTTACCAGCACTTATCAGCACTTCTGTCAGTTTATCAGCCTCCTCCAATAGTATAACACCTCCCATGGGAAAGCTGCTCTACTATTGGTGATGGACTGGTCTGGCCACACATTCCTCCACTATTACATAGACAGAAGTGCTGCTCTGATTGGGAGGAAAACAGCAATAACAACCTAAAATGGCAATCCTGTAATAAATTTAGATCTTATTTATGTCAGTATTTTTGCAAAGTATTTAATTAGTGTTTTGTAAGTCAAAATTAGTTGTGACTGCAAAAACAGAGAAGAGCTATAACTCTGTTATGTATAGTTTTCTGGATTTCACTTCTGATTTTAGCTTATAAATACTAATACAAGATATGGACCAGATATTGATTTGTGAGTAGAGTTGAGCGCGGTTCGTGGTTCGTGGTTCTCCAGTTCTAGGCTCGAGTGATTTTGGGGCATGTTCTAGATCGAACTAGAACTCGAGCTTTTTGCAAAAGCTCGATAGTTCTAGAAACGTTCGAGAACGGTTCTAGCAGCAAAAAAACAGCTAAATCTTAGCTTGGTTTCTGCTGTAATAGTGTAAGTCACTCTGTGAATCAAACTATTATCACATTTCAGTGTATAGTGTGCGTGAACAGCGCCTTCAGATCACTGCTGTTTCTATAATGGCGATCGCCATTTTTTTTTTTTTTTTCTTGTCTTCCTTCCCTAAGCGCGCGCGTCTTGTGGGGCTGGCCAGCATGTCAGCCAATCACAGACACACACACACCTAAGTGGACTTTGAGGCAGAGAAGCAACGGCATGTGTGATAGGATCTGCATGTCACATGTCCCTGCATTATAAAACCGGACATTTTCTTCACGATCGCCATTATCTGCCTTCTGCGTCTTTGGTGTCAGACATCACTGTCGCAGTTCCGTCCTTTGTCCTATCGCCGATACAGCTGTATGCGCTGCATACACAGCGTTAGACAGCTTAGGGAGAGCACATTCTAGCAGTCCTTTTAAGGGCTCGTACCGGCAGGGTCAGAGAGCCATAGGTGACAGGTCCTGCAAACAGCAACAGCGTCTGTGTAGCCCAGGTCAGGGATTTCCTCCCTGCATTTCACCATTAGGAGGGAATAGAAAGGCAGGCTTCCATTCCTCTACCCAGAGCACCACAATCCTGCCACTGTACCCTCTTGTCCTCTGCACACTCCAACTCATTCTAAGTAAGCCATTATACTAGCAAACACTCAGTGTACCTAGTGGCATCCTATCTGTGGCTATTGGACTTTGCTATAGTCCCACTAGTGCAAAGACATTTGCAGAGCACATCTGCCTGAATTGCACACTCCAAGTTTTTTAAACTAAGCAATTTTACTAGCAAACACTCAGTGTACCTAGTGGCATCCTATACGTGGCTATTGGACTTTGCTATAGTCCCACTAGTGCAAAGACATTAGCAGAGCACATCTGCCTGCATTGCACACTCCAAGTTTTTTAAACTCAGCCATTATACTAGCAAACACTCAGTGTACCTAGTGGCATCCTATACGTGGCTATTGGACTTTGCTATAGTCCCACTAGGGCCAAGACATTTGCAGAGCGCATCTGCCTGCGTTGCACACTCCAACAAATTATAACGAAGCCATTATACTAGCAAACACTCAGTGTACCTAGTGGCATCCTATACGTGGCTATTGGACTTTGCTATAGTCCCACTAGTGCCAAGACATTTGCAGCACGTCTGCCTGCGTTGCACACTCCAACGAATTATAACTAAGCCATTATACTAGCACACACTCAGTGTACCTAGTGGCATCCTATACGTGGCTATTGGACTTTGCTATAGTCCCACTAGTGCAAAGACATTAGCAGAGCACATCTGCCTGCATTGCACACTCCAAGTTTTTTAAACTCAGCCATTATACTAGCAAACACTCAGTGTACCTAGTGGCATCCTATACGTGGCTATTGGACTTTGCTATAGTCCCACTAGTGCCAAGACATTTGCAGAGCGCATCTGCCTGCGTTGCACACTCCAACTAATTATAACGAAGCCATTATACTAGCAAACACTCAGTGTACCTAGTGGCATCCTATACGTGGCTATTGGACTTTGCTATAGTCCCACTAGTGCCAAGACATTTGCAGAGCGCATCTGCCTGCGTTGCACACTCCAACAAATTATAACGAAGCCATTATACTAGCAAACACTCAGTGTACCTAGTGGCATCCTATACGTGGCTATTGGACTTTGCTATAGTCCCACTAGTGCCAAGACATTTGCAGAGCGCATCTGCCTGCGTTGCACACTCCAACTAATTATAACGAAGCCATTATACTAGCAAACACTCAGTGTACCTAGTGGCATCCTATACATGGCTATTGGACTTTGCTATAGTCCCACTAGTGCCAAGACATTTGCAGCGCACCTCTTCCTGCGTTGCACACTCCAACAAATTATAACGAAGCCATTATACTAGCAAACACTCAGTGTACCTAGTGGCATCCTATACGTGGCTATTGGACTTTGCTATAGTCCCACTAGTGCCAAGACATTTGCAGAGCGCATCTGCCTGCGTTGCACACTCCAACTCATTATAACTAAGCCATTATACTAGCAAACACTCAGTGTACCTAGTGGCATCCTATACGTGGCTATTGGACTTTGCTATAGTCCCACTAGGGCCAAGACATTTGCAGAGCGCATCTGCCTGCGTTGCACACTCCAACTAATTATAACGAAGCCATTATACTAGCAAACACTCAGTGTACCTAGTGGCATCCTATACGTGGCTATTGGACTTTGCTATAGTCCCACTAGTGCCAAGACATTTGCAGAGCGCATCTGCCTGCGTTGCACACTCCAACTAATTATAACGAAGCCATTATACTAGCAAACACTCAGTGTACCTAGTGGCATCCTATACGTGGCTATTGGACTTTGCTATAGTCCCACTAGTGCCAAGACATTTGCAGAGCGCATCTGCCTGCGTTGCACACTCCAACAAATTATAACGAAGCCATTATACTAGCAAACACTCAGTGTACCTAGTGGCATCCTATACGTGGCTATTGGACTTTGCTATAGTCCCACTAGTGCCAAGACATTTGCAGAGCGCATCTGCCTGCGTTGCACACTCCAACTCATTATAACTAAGCCATTATACTAGCAAACACTCAGTGTACCTAGTGGCATCCTATACGTGGCTATTGGACTTTGCTATAGTCCCACTAGGGCCAAGACATTTGCAGAGCGCATCTGCCTGCGTTGCACACTCCAACTAATTATAACGAAGCCATTATACTAGCAAACACTCAGTGTACCTAGTGGCATCCTATATGTGGCTATTGGACTTTGCTATAGTCCCACTAGTGCCAAGACATTTGCAGAGCGCATCTGCCTGCGTTGCACACTCCAACTAATTATAACGAAGCCATTATACTAACACACACTCAGTGTACCTAGTGGCATCCTATACGTGGCTATTGGACTTTGCTATAGTCCCACTAGTGCTAAGACATTTGCAGAGCACATCTGCCTGCATTGCACACTCCAAGTTTTTTAAACTCAGCCATTATACTAGCAAACAGTCAGTGTACCTAGTGGCATCCTAAACGTGGCTATTGTACTTTTGTCAATTCACAGTATTGGAACGTTATTTGCAGCACGTCTGCCTGCATTGCACACTCTAACTTTTTTAAACTCAGCCATTATACTAGCAAACAGTCAGTGTACCTAGTGGCATCCTAAACGTGGCTATTGTACTTTTGTCAATTCACAGTATTGGAACGTTATTTGCAGCACGTCTGCCTGCATTGCACACTCTAACTTTTTTAAACTCAGCCATTATACTAGCAAACACTCACTGTACCTAGTTGTATCCTAAACGTGGCTATTGTACTTTTGTCAATTCACAGTATTGGAACGTTATTTGCAGCACGTCTGCCTGCATTGCACACTCTAACTTTTTTAAACTCAGCCATTATACTACCAAACAGTCAGTGTACCTAGTGGCATCCTAAACGTGGCTATTGTACTTTTGTCAATTCACAGTATTGGAACGTTATTTGCAGCACGTCTGCCTGCATTGCACACTCTAACTTTTTTAAACTCAGCCATTATACTAGCAAACAGTCAGTGTACCTAGTGGCATCCTAAACGTGGCTATTGTACTTTTGTCAATTCACAGTATTGGAACGTTATTTGCAGCACGTCTGCCTGCATTGCACACTCTAACTTTTTTAAACTCAGCCATTATACTAGCAAACAGTCAGTGTACCTAGTGGCATCCTATACGTGGCTATTGTACTTTTGTCAATTCACAGTATTGGAACGTTATTTGCAGCACGTCTGCCTGCATTGCACACTCTAACTTTTTTAAACTCAGCCATTATACTAGCAAACAGTCAGTGTACCTAGTGGCATCCTATACGTGGCTATTGTACTTTTGTCAATTCACAGTATTGGAACGTTATTTGCAGCACGTCTGCCTGCATTGCACACTCTAACTTTTTTAAACTCAGCCATTATACTAGCAAACAGTCAGTGTACCTAGTGGCATCCTATACGTGGCTATTGGACTTTGCTATAGTCCCACTAGTGCCAAGACATTTGCAGAGCGCATCTGCCTGCGTTGCACACTCCAACAAATTATAACGAAGCCATTATACTAGCACACACTCAGTGTACCTAGTGGCATCCTATACGTGGCTATTGGACTTTGCTATAGTCCCACTAGTGCAAAGACATTTGCATAGCACGTCTGCCTGCATTGCACACTACAACTTTTTTAAACTAAGCAATTTTACTAGCAAACACTCACTGTACCTAGTTGTATCCTAAACGTGGCTATTGTACTTTTGTCAATTCACACTACTGCAAATCTATGTGCAGCACCTCTGCATGACAACCTCGTGCTCTGTTTTTAATAAGCTATAATGATAGCACAAAATACTGCCATTTTGTGGCATCATAGAACTGGCTGTTGTATTCCATTAGTGCCCCACTGGTGACAAGCTATTTCTAGCACCTCTACATCACACCCTCATGCACATTTTGCTACGCTAATGTTATAGCAAACTCATGGAATTCATTTCTGCATTTCATAATTCGGAGGGATAGAAAGTCAGGCTTCCTTTAGCTTTTCCTTCTGTTCATAGACAGCATCTCCAAGACAAATTTCCCCTCCACGTCTAAGTGTGGAGAGGCAGCTAGTGCGCATGCGTGTGCCGATGTACCCCAGCTGCAGCATAATTACAGTGTTTCGCCTAGTGAGTATGCTCAGCCTGACTGTGCCATTCCTGACGCTAAGTTTTCATTTCGGGATACAGCGCATGCTCCCACACTAAGTGTGAAAAGCCTCTTTGCACAGGTGCTTGCATTCCGTGCCGGGTCTAAGTCCTGTTTTGGGCATAGACACCATGCTAAAGCTGATAGTCTTTTTTCAGAGACTGTATTTCATGCTACTGAGCATGCTCAGGCACTTCCTGCATCAGAGACTAGGTCCGGTAATGAACTCTTTGGCCCTGGCCCTGATGTGGGGGTCCCATATAGACCACAGGGCATCAGGTGTCCTCCCAAATGGCTTGCAGAGGCCCACACCTATGACTTGTCACCGCATTATTGATGCTCAGACGATGACTGGTGAGGTGTTTGGGTCATGGCATCCATGAGGTCATCATTGAAGTTGCGTTTCCAAATAGGACGCTAGTTATGCCACTCATGACGTGTCACTCTACTTTTGTCTCCAGGAGGTGCATTGTGGTTCACCCTGGTTTGGGGCGGACCCAGGTTATAAAAGGGGCTGGAGCCAACAAGGAGGTGCGCAGTCTTCTATTATGCTCCGAAAGAGCACACCTCCATGTGTTGAACCCATTGCGGCTTTAGGCCAGAGGTAGGCAGGGATCGGGTGGTGGATGCAGGCCACCACCACAGTTGGTAACGCAGAACGGTTAAGACCAGCTCCTGTCCTAACAGTCCTGCTTGTGCAGCCCAGTGGCATTAACAGGCCTGCTGCTGCTGATGCGCCTGCTGTCCACAGGTGTGGCCCCTACGCACACGGTCAGCGTACTCAATGGCCCCTGTGTTGTTAACAGGGAGTTCCTGGGCTGGGTGGGCATGTGGACCCTGTGACGCTAACAGGGCTCACAGTCTCCAGATCCGAATGGCGTCTAACTCGGTTCAGGCTACTATTAGTTTCATAGCCACACAGCTCTGTATCCTCCACCAAACCTTCAAGTTGCCAACCTCTCCTTTTCCAACTGGGAGCACGGTGGACACTGACTGCTGATGGGGATATATACCTTTCTCTTTCTTTTCTTATTAATTTTCGTTATATAGCGGTCACAGATTATATACCACTTTATCCAAATCTGCCAGTCCCACTGTAACAGATGTTGTTTCTTCAGCAAATGTTACAGTTGCTTAACCACCAAATCCACGAACCAAAACTTTTTTCCCCTTTCCAACACACCTGTTCCCCTTTCCAACAGCATCTGTCCTTTTTCAACTCATTTTGGGATATGACCAAAAGTGCAACTGTGCAGGGACACCGTACTCAACGCCATCTCAGCACAGCAGCCATCCCTCGGTCCCTCCGATGTGGACAAGTAAAAGACCATTTCCTCCTATCCATGACAAAGCGTTGAGATTCACTCTGTGCAGCACTGGTGTTTAGTGGACAAGTAGATCTAAGATTGCGTACCACATTCTGCAGATACTCCTGTATACGTGCGTCTATTTCTATGGCAGGAATTAGTTCGCCAAATTTTGTCTTGTACCGGGGATCTAACAGTGTGGCAACCCAGTATTCAGGATTAGTTCAAATTCATACAATCCGAGGGTCATGTAGGTAGTGCAGCAAGAAGGCGCTCATGTGTCTTGTGCATCCAGGAGGACCAAGTCCTTGGTGTGTTGGTGGCAGAGAGGTGAGAATCGTGCATCCTTCCTCTGCCCTCTACCCACAACCTCGCACAACCGAAATGTGAGCAAGCTCTCACTCATCTGCTGAGTCTTCCATGCCCATCGCCAGTTCGTCCTCCATTTCTTCATGGGCTCCTGCACTTTCATCAACACTTTTTGCTGATACTATGCGCCCTTGTTAATCCCTCTCCCTCACCATGAATGCCGCATAGGTGCCGCTGACCATCTGGACCTCGTAGATCTTGTTATCCCTTCCGCATATGACTCCTCCTGTACTTCCTCCCCTTCCTCTTGTCCCAACACCTGACTCAGAATAATAATTACAGTGTGCTCCATCATGTAGATGACCAGAATTGTCACGCTGAGAATGACATTGCCAGTGCTAAACATCTTCGTCGACATTTCAAAACTGTGTAGCAGGGTGCATAGGTCCTTGATCTGACACCACTCCAGCAGCGTGATCTGCACCACCTCTGGATCAAGTTATCCCAGGCTATATGTCTTACCGTATTTCAGCAGGGCTCTGCGGTGCTGCCACACACGCTGCAACATGTGCAGATTCCAATTCCTGCGTGTCGAAACATCGCATTTACGGCGTTTAACTGCCAGACCCTAAGACTTCCGGAGTGATGAAAGTTGTGGAGCTGCTGTGTGCGCACGATGGAAGTGAGCACATAGCGAGCGTGCCCACTGCACAAGGCCATGTAGGCCGTGATGGTGTTTTAAAAATTGCTGGCGAATTCGGTTCAACACGTGAGCCCTAAAAGGCACGTGTGTCACATTGCCCTGAGGATGGCCCGCAGCCAGGTTTGCATCATTGCCGCACACGGCTGTTAAGTCACCAACGTAGTCCGCTCCGTCAATTTGTACTCCGGTTGCCAGGTGACAACGTGTTCCTTTCATGAATAGTGCTGATGATGTGAGAGTAGTCGATGCCAGCGGCGCAGGTGGACGCAGGTTATGCTCACCCACTGGGCTGCATTACCTTGACAGATGCAGAATCTCTGGCTGAATGTAGCTGGTGGGTATCTCACAGATGAAATACCATCATTCAGCTACAACCAATGGGAAGACACCACACCCTTTTTTATGCCCATCCTGTCTGCAGACCACTGCCAGACATAGCTATGAACCTCTGGTTAATTTTACCCCCAGTTCAGTTTTATGATTTTGTGTGCTTGTTACCTGACTACTTTTCCTGCTTGCTGTTTATGTACCTTGTTGGCCGATATGCATTTCAACTCTGCTTGTTTTCTGATTCTTTCCTGGCCGTCCCATTCTGTTCCTGTTCCTCAATTAATGTTTTGACCCTGCCTGACTACTATTCTCTGTAATAGCGGTGTGACTCACATTTCCCATACATTTCAAAGTAAAGCTTTGACCGCCTGATGGCATTGAGCTCTGCTGCCAGCATAGTAAGGAGGTGTGTGGTAGTCCTTGTGCGCAGTTGCAAGGAAGGGTGGCCTGACCACACAGGGTTTGCGCCAAGGTAGAGGACCCACACGAGGTTGAAGAGGCAGAAGCAGTGTATTAACTTCTACATACAGAACAAGGATTGAAACAACTCGTGGGGACGGCAAGACTTGTACAGCAGACCCTTCTCCATCTCTCACCATAGTTTGCCAGTGCCCAGTCAGTGACATGTAATGACCCTGTCTATGCTTACTGGTCCAAGTATCTGTGTTGAAATGCACCCTGTCGCACACAGATTTTCTCAAGGAAGTGGTGATGTTGTGTGCGACATGCTGGTGTAGCGCGGGCATGCTTTTCTTGGAGAAGCAGTGGTGATTGGGCATGTGGTACTGGGGCACAGCGACAGACATAAGGTCTGTAAAATCCTGTGTGTCCACTACGCGTAAAGGCAGCATTTCGGTAGCCAACAGCTTACAGAGGGATAGAGTCAACCACTTAGCTTTGTCATGGGTCGCAGTAAGTGGCCTTTTATTTGACCACATCTGAGGGAAAGAGATCTGGCTGCTGTCTGTAGACGGTGTTGAGTAGGGTGTCCCTGGAAAAATGCAGGTTTGTGAGAAAAGTGCAGGCGGAGACATGATGTTGCCTTCATCTTGCCTTCAGATCTGTTCATCTTGTATCATTTTTAAAAAACACATCAAGCAAGGGTTACTCCAAGCGGAGTCTACCTTTTTTCCCAACATTGGGCACACAGACACCCCATCAGTGGCAGCACTTGTGCCCTAGTTGCAAACAGGATGTTTTGATTTGCATCAAGCACATTCCAAATCCACAAGCATTTACTCTCCCCAGGCTGACACAGGGGTAGTAAATTCCTTCTGGATCCATGACTTGTTCATTTTGATGAACGTCAGTGTGTCCACATTGTCACTGGACAGACGCGTGCGCTTATCTGTCAGCACACACCCAGCAGCACTGAAGAAGACACGTTCAGAGACAACGCTGGCAGCTGCACACGACAAAATCTCCAAGGCGTAACTGGAGAGCTCTGTCAATTTTTCTAGATTTGAAGCCCAAAAGGAGCAAGGCTCCATTTGCAAAGTCATTGCATCGATGTTCATTTGGAGATACTCCTGTATCATCCTCTCCATCCGTTGACTATGTGTCAGACTTGTTGTCTCTGGTGGCCTTGCAAAGGAGGGTCTAAAAAAATTATGAAAATATTCCATAAAATTGCTGTTACCAGCACCAGATACGGTCCTACTGGTACGGGTAGACTGTTGAAGATGACGATGCCGTCCCATGTTTGTCAAGTTACAACTGGGAGAATCACTCCCTTCACCTGCATGGTTGTTTGGTGTAAAAGCCGAGCTAAGATCGAGTAACAGCTTATGCTGATACTCCAGCATACGTGCGTCCCTTTCTATGGGTGGAATTATGTCACAAAATTTGGACTTGTCCCGGGGATCTAATAGTGTAGCAAGCCAGTAGTCATCATCACTTCTAATTTTGACAATCCGAGGGTCATGTTGGAGGTAGTGCAACAAGAAGGCACTCATGTGTCTTGCGCAGCCATGCGGACCAAGTCCACGCTGTGTTTGTGGCATAGAAGTGCTAACCGTTCTTTCTTCCTCTGACATCTCCCCCCCAACCTCTTTCAACTGAATTTTGACCAAGGTCTCCCTCATCCGCTGAGTCTTCCATGTCCATGGACAGTTCGTCCTCCATATCTTCATGTCCTTCTGCACCTTCCTCAACATCTCGCCTGCTACCATGCGCCCTTGTTGATCCCTGTCCCCCATGGTCCCATGCCTGCCGCGTTGGTGATGATGAACGTCTGGACCTTGGTGATGTTGTTGTGTCTTGCGCATATGAATCCTCCTGTAGTTCCTCCCCTTCCTGTTGTCCCACCCCCTGACTCCGAATAGTGTTTAGCGTGTGCTCCAGCATGTAAATGACTGTAATCGTCATGCTGATAATGGCATTGTCAGCGCTAAACATATTCGTCGCCATGTCGAAACTGTGCAGAACGGTGCATAGGTCCTTGATCTGAGATCACTCCATCAGGGTGATCTGCCCCACTTCTGCATCTCGTTGGCCCAGGCTATACATCATGACGTATTGCACCAGGGCTCGCCGGTGCTGCCACAGTCGCTGTAACATGTGGAGAGTTGAATTCCAGCGTGTCGCCACATTGCATTTCAGGCGATGAACCGGCAGGCCGAAAGACTTCTGGAGCGATGCAAGTCGCTCAGCTGCGGCGGTTGAACGGCGGAAGTGAGCACTGCAGACAGTTTACGTGCCCTGGTCAGAAGGCCATCTAGGCCGGGATAGTGTGTTAAAAATTGCTGGACAACAAGGTTCAACACGTGAGCCATACAAGGCACGTGTGTCACCTTGCCCAGGCGAAGGGCCGCACCCAGGTTTGCAGCATTGTCGCACACGGCCTTACCAGGCTGCAGGTTGAGTGGAGACAACCATTTATTAAACTCGGACCGCAGAGCTGACCACAACTCCTCAGCTGTGTGACTCTTAT
Organism: Anomaloglossus baeobatrachus; assembly: GCF_048569485.1. Taxonomy (NCBI): domain Eukaryota; kingdom Metazoa; phylum Chordata; class Amphibia; order Anura; family Aromobatidae; genus Anomaloglossus; species Anomaloglossus baeobatrachus. Next base: position 325,266,899 of record NC_134356.1, on the reverse strand, counting down.
TCCCAAGACATGTCAAGCTAAAGACCGCCTGATGCCGTTGCGCTCTGCTGCCAGCATAGTAATGAGGGGTGCGTGATTCCTTCTGCGCAGTGAGAACGCTGGTGGCCTGACCAGGCAGGCTTGGGGCGGAGGTGGAGGACCCAGATGAGGTGGAGGATGCAGAAGCAGTGGCGGAACTTGGACAGACAGAGGATTGACACACAAGTCGTGGGGACGGCAAGACTTGTGCAGCAGACCCTTCACCATCTATCAACATAGTTACCCAGTGCCCAGTCAGCGACATGTAACGTCCCTGTCCATGCTTACTGGTCCAAGTATCGGTGGTGAAATGCACCCGTTCACACACAGAGTTTCTCAAGGAAGCGGTGATGTTGTGTGCGACATGCTGGTGTAGCGCGGGCACACCTTTCTTAGAGAAGTAGTGGCGACTAGGCATCTGGTACTGGGGCACAGCGACAGACATAAGGTCTCTAAAATCCTGTGTGTCCACTAGGCGGAAAGGCAGCATTTCGGTAGCCAACAGCTTACAGAGGGATAGAGTCAACCTCTTAGCTTTGTCATGGGTCGGAGGAAGTGGCCTTTTATTTGACCACATCTGAGGGACAGAGATCTGGCTGCTGTGTGTAGACGGTGTTGAGTAGGGTGTCCCTGGAAAAATGCAGGTTTGTGAGGAAAGTGCAGGCGGAGACATGATGTTGCCTTCATCCAACGTAGGTGCTATCGATGTCTGAGAGAGCTGTACACACTCACTTGTTTCCCCTTCCAAACCAACTGACGACCTACCAAGCAAACTGCCTGTTGCGGTTACAGTGGTGGAAGTTTTGCGTGGAAAAACAGGTGTGACAGCTGTCCCCACAGTCCTAGAAGATGAAGAGCGCGCGGATGCACTGGAAGGGGCGGGCGGTGGATGGTTCGCTCCGCTAGGCCGCATTGCAGCACAGTGAGCTTCCCACCGGGACCTATGATATTTATTCATGTGACGATTCATGGAAGAAGTTGTCAAACTGCTGAGGTTTTGACCTCTACTAAGAGAATCATGACAAATTTTACATATCACATGATTTGGGCGATCTTTTTCTATGTCAAAAAAGGAACAGGCTAGGCAAGGCTTAGAGGCCATGCGACCTGTTGATGCACCCCGAATAATGCTCATAGGCAGAGTGGTGGCTGAGGATGCAGTTGTAGACGTGCTACCAGTGCTCCGACTCTGTCCAGGAAGGCGCAAGGTAATTTCGTCGTCGGTTGCATCCTCCTCCACCGCCTCTGTTGACCTCCTCGAGTGCCTGACTGGGGGTTGACAGTAGGTGGGATCTAGAACTTCATCATCAATTGTTGTGTTTGCACTCCCCTCCCCCTCAGACCGAGCCTCTTCTTGCCCTGACCGAATATTTAAGTTGTCATCCCAATCGGGTATCTGCGTCTCATCTTCATCAGTATGTTCCTCATTGCCTATAACCACAGTTGTTGGAAAGGCAGCATTTTGGTAGCCAACAGTTTGCATTTTATGAAAGTCAACCTCCAAGCCATGTCATGCCCTTCTAAAAGCATGTATAACACAGCGAGGGGACTCCAACCACAGTCTCCCTCGTTTCCACTCACTGGGCCACACACACCCCACTTGACTGGCATCGGTTGAGCTCCCTTTTGAAAAAGAAAAAGATGCTTTGCATGAAGCACTCTCAAAAATACGCGTGCCTTTCCCGTCCCCTGGCTGACCCAGGGGAAGAAAAGTCCTCTGAGAGCCATGACTTGTTCATCTTGGTTCTTTTAGAGACACAGCGAGGGGACTCCAACCACAGTCTCCCTCGTTTCCACTAACTGGGCCACACACACCCCACTTGACTGGCATCGGTTGAGCCCCCTTTTGAAAAAGAAAAAGATGCTTTGCATGAAGCACTCTCAAAAATACGCGTGCCTTTCCCGTCCCCTGGCTGACCCAGGGGAAGAAAAGTCCTCTGAGAGCCATGATTTGTTCATTTTGGGTCTTTTAGAAACACAGCGAGGGGACTCCAACCACAGTCTCCTTCGTTGCCACTCACTGGGCCACACACACCCCACTTGACTGGCATCGGTTGAGCTCCCTTTTGAAAAAGAAAAAGATGCTTTGCATGAAGCACTCTCAAAAATACGCGTGCCTTTCCAGTCCCCTGGCTGACCCAGGGGAAGAAAAGTCCTCTGAGAGCCATGACTTGTTCATCTTGGTTCTTTTAGAGACACAGCGAGGGGACTCCAACCACAGTCTCCCTGGTTGCCACTCACTGGGCCACACACACCCCACTTGACTGGCATCGGTTGAGCTCCCTTTTGAAAAAGAAAAAGATGCTTTGCATGAAGCACTCTCAAAAATACGCGTGCCTTTCCCGTCCCCTGGCTGACCCAGGGGATGAAAAGTCCTCTGAGAGCCATGACTTGTTCATCTTGGTTCTTTTAGAGACACAGCGAGGGGACTCCAACCACAGTCTCCCTCGTTGCCACTCACTGGGCCACACACACCCCACTTGACTGGCATCGGTTGAGCTCCCTTTTGAAAAAGAAAAAGATGCTTTGCATGAAGCACTCTCAAAAATACGCGTGCCTTTCCCGTCCCCTGGCTGACCCAGGGGAAGAAAAGTCCTCTGAGAGCCATGACTTGTTCATCTTGGTTCTTTTAGAGACACAGCGAGGGGACTCCAACCACAGTCTCCCTCGTTGCCACTAATTGGGCCACACACCCTACATGACTGTCATCACTTGACCCCCCTTTTGAAAAAGAAAAAGATGCTTTGCATGAAGCACTCTCAAAAATACGCGTGCCTTTCCCGTCCCCTGGATGACTCAGGGGAAGAAAAGTCCTCTGAGAGCCATGACTTGTTCATCTTGGTTCTTTTAGAAACACAGCGAGGGGACTCCAACCACAGTCTCCCTCGTTGCCACTAATTGGGCCACACGCACCCCACTTGACTGGCATCACTTGACCCCCCTTTTTTAAAAAGAAAAAGATGCTTTGCATGAAGCACTCTCAAAAATACGCGTGCCTTTCCCGTCCCCTGTCTGACCCAGGGGAAGAAAAGTCCTCTGAGAGCCATGACTTGTTCATCTTGGTTCTTTTAGAGACACAGCGAGGGGACTCCAACCACAGTCTCCCTCGTTTCCACTCACTGGGCCACACACACCCCACTTGACTGGCATCGGTTGAGCTCCCTTTTGAAAAAGAAAAAGATGCTTTGCATGAAGCACTCTCAAAAATACGCGTGCCTTTCCCGTCCCCTGGCTGACCCAGGGGAAGAAAAGTCCTCTGAGAGCCATGACTTGTTCATCTTGGTTCTTTTAGAGACACAGCGAGGGGACTCCAACCACAGTCTCCCTCGTTGCCACTCACTGGGCCACACACACCCCACTTGACTGGCATCGGTTGAGCTCCCTTTTGAAAAAGAAAAAGATGCTTTGCATGAAGCACTCTCAAAAATACGCGTGCCTTTCCCGTCCCCTGGCTGACCCAGGGGAAGAAAAGTCCTCTGAGAGCCATGACTTGTTCATCTTGGTTCTTTTAGAGACACAGCGAGGGGACTCCAACCACAGTCTCCCTCGTTTCCACTCACTGGGCCACACACACCCCACTTGACTGGCATCGGTTGAGCTCCCTTTTGAAAAAGAAAAAGATGCTTTGCATGAAGCACTCTCAAAAATACGCGTGCCTTTCCCGTCCCCTGGCTGACCCAGGGGAAGAAAGGTCCTCTGAGAGCCATGACTTGTTCATCTTGGTTCTTTTAGAGACACAGCGAGGGGACTCCAACCACAGTCTCCCTCGTTTCCACTAACTGGGCCACACACACCCCACTTGACTGGCATCGGTTGAGCCCCCTTTTGAAAAAGAAAAAGATGCTTTGCATGAAGCACTCTCAAAAATACGCGTGCCTTTCCCGTCCCCTGGCTGACCCAGGGGAAGAAAAGTCCTCTGAGAGCCATGATTTGTTCATTTTAAGTCTTTTAGAAACACAGCGAGGGGACTCCAACCACAGTCTCCTTCGTTGCCACTCACTGGGCCACACACACCCCACTTGACTGGCATCGGTTGAGCTCCCTTTTGAAAAAGAAAAAGATGCTTTGCATGAAGCACTCTCAAAAATACGCGTGCCTTTCCCGTCCCCTGGCTGACCCAGGGGAAGAAAAGTCCTCTGAGAGCCATGACTTGTTCATCTTGGTTCTTTTAGAGACACAGCGAGGGGACTCCAACCACAGTCTCCCTGGTTGCCACTCACTGGGCCACACACACCCCACTTGACTGGCATCAGTTGAGCTCCCTTTTGAAAAAGAAAAAGATGCTTTGCATGAAGCACTCTCAAAAATACGCGTGCCTTTCCCGTCCCCTGGCTGACCCAGGGGAAGAAAAGTCCTCTGAGAGCCATGACTTGTTCATCTTGGTTCTTTTAGAGACACAGCGAGGGGACTCCAACCACAGTCTCCCTCGTTTCCACTCACTGGGCCACACACACCCCACTTGACTGGCATCGGTTGAGCTCCCTTTTGAAAAAGAAAAAGATGCTTTGCATGAAGCACTCTCAAAAATACGCGTGCCTTTCCCGTCCCCTGGCTGACCCAGGGGAAGAAAAGTCCTCTGAGAGCCATGACTTGTTCATCTTGGTTCTTTTAGAGACACAGCGAGGGGACTCCAACCACAGTCTCCCTCGTTTCCACTCACTGGGCCACACACACCCCACTTGACTGGCATCGGTTGAGCTCCCTTTTGAAAAAGAAAAAGATGCTTTGCATGAAGCACTCTCAAAAATACGCGTGCCTTTCCCGTCCCCTGGCTGACCCAGGGGAAGAAAAGTCCTCTGAGAGCCATGACTTGTTCATCTTGGTTCTTTTAGAGACACAGCGAGGGGACTCCAACCACAGTCTCCCTCGTTTCCACTAACTGGGCCACACACACCCCACTTGACTGGCATCGGTTGAGCCCCCTTTTGAAAAAGAAAAAGATGCTTTGCATGAAGCACTCTCAAAAATACGCGTGCCTTTCCCGTCCCCTGGCTGACCCAGGGGAAGAAAAGTCCTCTGAGAGCCATGACTTGTTCATCTTGGTTCTTTTAGAGACACAGCGAGGGGACTCCAACCACAGTCTCCCTGGTTGCCACTCACTGGGCCACACACACCCCACTTGACTGGCATCGGTTGAGCTCCCTTTTGAAAAAGAAAAAGATGCTTTGCATGAAGCACTCTCAAAAATACGCGTGCCTTTCCCGTCCCCTGGCTGACCCAGGGGAAGAAAAGTCCTCTGAGAGCCATGACTTGTTCATCTTGGTTCTTTTAGAGACACAGCGAGGGGACTCCAACCACAGTCTCCCTGGTTGCCACTCACTGGGCCACACACACCCCACTTGACTGGCATCGGTTGAGCTCCCTTTTGAAAAAGAAAAAGATGCTTTGCATGAAGCACTCTCAAAAATACGCGTGCCTTTCCCGTCCCCTGGCTGACCCAGGGGAAGAAAAGTCCTCTGAGAGCCATGACTTGTTCATCTTGGTTCTTTTAGAGACACAGCGAGGGGACTCCAACCACAGTCTCCCTGGTTGCCACTCACTGGGCCACACACACCCCACTTGACTGGCATCGGTTGAGCTCCCTTTTGAAAAAGAAAAAGATGCTTTGCATGAAGCACTCTCAAAAATACGCGTGCCTTTCCCGTCCCCTGGCTGACCCAGGGGAAGAAAAGTCCTCTGAGAGCCATGACTTGTTCATCTTGGTTCTTTTAGAGACACAGCGAGGGGACTCCAACCACAGTCTCCCTCGTTTCCACTCACTGGGCCACAAACACCCCACTTGACTGGCATCGGTTGAGCTCCCTTTTGAAAAAGAAAAAGATGCTTTGCATGAAGCACTCTCAAAAATACGCGTGCCTTTCCCGTCCCCTGGCTGACCCAGGGGAAGAAAAGTCCTCTGAGAGCCATGACTTGTTCATCTTGGTTCTTTTAGAGACACAGCGAGGGGACTCCAACCACAGTCTCCCTCGTTTCCACTAACTGGGCCACACACACCCCACTTGACTGGCATCGGTTGAGCCCCCTTTTGAAAAAGAAAAAGATGCTTTGCATGAAGCACTCTCAAAAATACGCGTGCCTTTCCCGTCCCCTGGCTGACCCAGGGGAAGAAAAGTCCTCTGAGAGCCATGACTTGTTCATCTTGGTTCTTTTAGAGACACAGCGAGGGGACTCCAACCACAGTCTCCCTCGTTTCCACTCACTGGGCCACACACACCCCACTTGACTGGCATCGGTTGAGCTCCCTTTTGAAAAAGAAAAAGATGCTTTGCATGAAGCACTCTCAAAAATACGCGTGCCTTTCCCGTCCCCTGGCTGACCCAGGGGAAGAAAAGTCCTCTGAGAGCCATGACTTGTTCATCTTGGTTCTTTTAGAGACACAGCGAGGGGACTCCAACCACAGTCTCCCTCGTTTCCACTAACTGGGCCACACACACCCCACTTGACTGGCATCGGTTGAGCCCCCTTTTGAAAAAGAAAAAGATGCTTTGCATGAAGCACTCTCAAAAATACGCGTGCCTTTCCCGTCCCCTGGCTGACCCAGGGGAAGAAAAGTCCTCTGAGAGCCATGACTTGTTCATCTTGGTTCTTTTAGAGACACAGCGAGGGGACTCCAACCACAGTCTCCCTGGTTGCCACTCACTGGGCCACACACACCCCACTTGACTGGCATCGGTTGAGCTCCCTTTTGAAAAAGAAAAAGATGCTTTGCATGAAGCACTCTCAAAAATACGCGTGCCTTTCCCGTCCCCTGGCTGACCCAGGGGAAGAAAAGTCCTCTGAGAGCCATGACTTGTTCATCTTGGTTCTTTTAGAGACACAGCGAGGGGACTCCAACCACAGTCTCCCTGGTTGCCACTCACTGGGCCACACACACCCCACTTGACTGGCATCGGTTGAGCTCCCTTTTGAAAAAGAAAAAGATGCTTTGCATGAAGCACTCTCAAAAATACGCGTGCCTTTCCCGTCCCCTGGCTGACCCAGGGGAAGAAAAGTCCTCTGAGAGCCATGACTTGTTCATCTTGGTTCTTTTAGAGACACAGCGAGGGGACTCCAACCACAGTCTCCCTGGTTGCCACTCACTGGGCCACACACACCCCACTTGACTGGCATCGGTTGAGCTCCCTTTTGAAAAAGAAAAAGATGCTTTGCATGAAGCACTCTCAAAAATACGCGTGCCTTTCCCGTCCCCTGGCTGACCCAGGGGAAGAAAAGTCCTCTGAGAGCCATGACTTGTTCATCTTGGTTCTTTTAGAGACACAGCGAGGGGACTCCAACCACAGTCTCCCTCGTTTCCACTCACTGGGCCACACACACCCCACTTGACTGGCATCGGTTGAGCTCCCTTTTGAAAAAGAAAAAGATGCTTTGCATGAAGCACTCTCAAAAATACGCGTGCCTTTCCCGTCCCCTGGCTGACCCAGGGGAAGAAAAGTCCTCTGAGAGCCATGACTTGTTCATCTTGGTTCTTTTAGAGACACAGCGAGGGGACTCCAACCACAGTCTCCCTCGTTTCCACTAACTGGGCCACACACACCCCACTTGACTGGCATCGGTTGAGCCCCCTTTTGAAAAAGAAAAAGATGCTTTGCATGAAGCACTCTCAAAAATACGCGTGCCTTTCCCGTCCCCTGGCTGACCCAGGGGAAGAAAAGTCCTCTGAGAGCCATGACTTGTTCATCTTGGTTCTTTTAGAGACACAGCGAGGGGACTCCAACCACAGTCTCCCTGGTTGCCACTCACTGGGCCACACACACCCCACTTGACTGGCATCGGTTGAGCTCCCTTTTGAAAAAGAAAAAGATGCTTTGCATGAAGCACTCTCAAAAATACGCGTGCCTTTCCCGTCCCCTGGCTGACCCAGGGGAAGAAAAGTCCTCTGAGAGCCATGTCCACATTGTCAGTGGACAGACACGTGTGCTTATCTGCCAGCAGACCCACAGCAGCACTGAAGACAGGTTCCGAGAGAACGCTGGCTGCAGGACACGACAAGATCCCCAAGACGTACGTGGCGAGCTCAGGCAATTTATCAAGATTGGAAGCCAAGAATGAGCAGGGCTCAAGTTGCACATTAATGGAATCGATGTTTCCTTGCATATACTCATATATCTGTGTGTCCTCCTCTTTTTCCTTGTCCAGCTCTTTTGTTTTCGCATGAGTATATGTCCTTGTCACTTTCCCATGTGTTGTGAGTTGTTTGTGACCTTTTGGACACCTTTGAGGGTGTTTTCTAGGTGTTTTTCTGTGTTTGTGATTGCCTGCCATTGTTTCCTATGCAGTTCGAGTTCGGTTCGTCGAACGTTCGACGAACCGAACTCGAACGGGAGGTCCGTTCGGCGAACCAACCTCGAGCCGAACCGCGACCGGTTCGCTCATCTCTATTTGTGAGTAATAACTTAGACATCTGAGCGATTTAATTTTCTTACTGGAAACTTTTAAAATTATTTATACTGCTGCTTTGACATGGATTTCAAAGTAAGTATACCAGCATCATAAAGTTTAAGAGTTCCACTTAATAATGTAAGCAGTTCATTGTGGAAAATTATGTTATTCAAATCACTGCTGAACAATCACTGCAGCATGGCATTTTATTCTTCTAAAACAGGCCATTGTTGGGTGTGTAGTTCATGTAAAGTAGAGGCACTGAGCTCGTCATCATACTGCCTTAAATATAGAACTTGATATCAGCCGCCTGTTCATGTTCCAGCACTTCTTCTTATTGCACCACCCTTCTGGTGCAGTGCCTGAGTTATACGTCGCTTGCCATGATTCACAATAAAATATTAGAAAAGCAGCAGGGCTTGACGTCTCTTCAGCATGTTGCCTATGCTCAGCACACTAGCCAAAGGCAAATTACCCGAGATGTCTCCTGCAAATTGGAGTGGTTCTCTCATCCTAAATCTGAAAATAACCTGCAAGAGGCATCAGCTACTCATGCACTAACACACTTAAGTAGCCGAAGAACAAATAAATAACATAGTGCTATTGTCACAATGGTAAACACATTGGAAAGAATCCATGTCTCAGTGCAGAGATATGGTGCAATAGAGGTGCACTATGTGAACAAAGTATTGGGATACCTACACCATGCATGCACAGGAGCTTTTAAGACATCTTTTATAAAATCCATACGCATAAATATGGTGCGGGACTTGTTGCTCATCTCTGAAGACATTCTACAGGATTTTGTTGTGTGACTGTGGAAAGTTTTGTCCATTCATTGAGAAGAGCATTTGTGAGGTTGGAGACTGATGTTGGAAGAGAGGCCCTGGTTTGCAATCCCCATTTTAGTTCATGCAAAGATGTTTGATGGCATTGAGATCAAGTTCTTCCACACCAAACTGGCCCAACTATGACTTTACGGACACTACATTGTGCAGTGTCACACAGCCATGCTGAAACATAAAAGAGTCTTTCCCAAACTGTTCCCACAAAATAAGAAGCATATAATTGTCCAAGATGTGTGGGTATGCTTAAGAACTAAGATTTTGTTACCTGGAACTAAGAGGCCTAGGTCAACTGCTGAAAACTACCCCACAACATTATCATGCTCCACCAAACTGTATAGTTGGTACAATGGAATTTAACAGGCAATCAGCTCATGGAATTTGCAAATCCAGACTCATTCGTCAGGTTGACAGATAAAGAAACATGACATGTCACTCTACAGAACATGTTTTCATTTCTCCATTGTTCAGTGTAAGCAAGCTTTACACAACGCCATCTAACACTTGACATTGTACTTTGTTATGTAAGAGTTAATCCCAGAAGAGGTTTAAAACTCTATAGTTATTGAGTCCATACAGTGTTGGCAACTTTTTTTTCATGCCTCTGATTTGATCCGCCAGTCTCCTGTGCTATAGTCCATTTCTGAATCCACTGAGCCACAGTTAGGTTTGCTTGCTGTTCTGATTCTGAACACTTTGTTTTTGTTCATTGCCTTTTTGCTGTTAAGTGTTTCCAATGCTGTAACTCAGTCTCCCGATCACCTTGTGGGTATAACTACTTAAAGCTTTTCCGGGCTTGCATTTCTTGCTGGTGACATTTCTGAAGAGGACTTTGCTTAGAATTACACCCTGTCTGCCAAGTGCTTTTCTTCGCAGATTGTTATTTTTAATTTATCTTATTTTTTACTTTGCACCTTCCCCTGGATTAAGGTGATACATGGTACCCTCGATGGCCATGTGGAAAGGAAATGACCAAGTGGTTAATCTTTGTCATTCCACTAGGGTTGTGTCAGTCTGTGATTGGACTTTTAGGGACTGCGTGGCTGTAACCTCTAGTCTGTATAAGAATCAGGTTGATCAGGTATAGAAGTTTTGAGTTAGACCATAGTTTACTTGATTTTCAAGGTGTACTCTATAGTGTGTACAACATTTATGCATCTTCCTTGGTCTGACACATCTTGGCTGAGTTGTTGTGGTTCCAGTTACAATTTTCAATAATACTACTCAAAGTTGATCAAGGATGGAAAAAAAAATCCTGATTTGACTTGTTGCAACTGTGGCATTGTACTACAGTACCCATTCAAATTAAGCAAGCTCTTTAGGACAACCCATTTTTTGAAAGATGTTTGTAAAGACAGGCTGCTCGGTTAGGTGGTTAATTGTTTACAAATATATATATATATACAGTTAGGTCCAGAAATATTTGGACAGTGACACAATTTTCGCGAGTTGGGCTCTGCATGCCACCACATTGGATTTGAAATGAAACCTCTACAACAGAATTCAAGTGCAGATTGTAACGTTTAATTTGAAGGTTTGAATAAAAATATCTGATAGAAATTGTAGGAATTGTACACATTTCTTTACAAACACTCCACATTTTAGGAGGTCAAAAGTAATTGGACAAATAAACCAAACCCAAAAAAAATTTTTTATTTTTTTATTTTCAATATTTTGTTGCGAATCCTTTGGAGGCAATCACTGCCTTAAGTCTGGAACCCATGGACATCACCAAACGCTGGGTTTTCTCCTTCTTAATGCTTTGCCAGGCCTTTACAGTCGCAGCCTTCAGGTCTTGCTTGTTTGTGGGTCTTTCCGTCTTAAGTCTGGATTTGAGCAAGTGAAATGCATGCTCAATTGGGTTAAGATCTGGTGATTGACTTGGCCATTGCAGAATGTTCCACTTTTTTGCACTCATGAACTCCTGGGTAGCTTTGGCTGTATGCTTGGGGTCATTGTCCATCTGTACTATGAAGCGCCGTCCGATCAACTTTGCGGCATTTGGCTGTATCTGGGCTGAAAGTATATCCCGGTACACTTCAGAATTAATCCGGCTACTCTTGTCTGCTGTTATGTCATCAATAAACACAAGTGACCCAGTGCCATTAAAAGCCATGCATGCCCATGCCATCACATTGCCTCCACCATGTTTTACAGAGGATGTGGTGTGCCTTGGATCATGTGCCGTTCCCTTTCTTCTCCAAACTTTTTTCTTCCCATCATTCTGGTACAGGTTGATTTTGGTCTCATCTGTCCATAGAATACTTTTCCAGAACTGAGCTGGCTTCATGAGGTGTTTTTCAGCAAATTTAACTCTGGCCTGTCTATTTTTGGAATTGATGAATGGTTTGCATCTAGATGTGAACCCTTTGTATTTACTTTCATGGAGTCTTCTCTTTACTGTTGACTTAGAGACAGATACAACTACTTCACTGAGAGTGTTCTGGACTTCAGTTGATGTTGTGAACGGGTTCTTCTTCACCAAAGAAAGTATGCGGCGATCATCCACCACTGTTGTCATCCATGGACGCCCAGGCATTTTTGAGTTCCCAAGCTCACCAGTCAATTCCTTTTTTCTCAGAATGTACCCGACTGTTGATTTTGCTACTCCAAGCATGTCTGCTATCTCTCTGATGGATTTTTTCTTTTTTTTCAGCCTCAGGATGTTCTGCTTCACCTCAATTGAGAGTTCCTTAGACCACATGTTGTCTGGTCACAGCAACAGCTTCCAAATGCAAAACCACACACCTGTAATCAACCCCAGACCTTTTAACTACTTCATTGATTACAGGTTAACGAGGGAGACGCCTTCAGAGTTAATTGCAGCCCTTAGAGTCCCTTGTCCAATTACTTTTGGTCCCTTGAAAAAGAGGAGGCTATGCATTACAGAGCTATGATTCCTAAACCCTTTCTCCGATTTGGATGTGAAAACTCTCATATTGCAGCTGGGAGTGTGCACTTTCAGCCCATATTATATATATAATTGTATTTCTGAACATGTTTTTGTAAACAGCTAAAATAACAAAACTTGTGTCACTGTCCAAATATTTCTGGACCTAACTGTATATTTCAGACCAAAAGTTTGAGCGAAGTGAGAAACTGTGGAAAAGAGAAGCGCAATAGGGTCTTACCCGAGTAATGTTTGGGGTGAAAAATTGAATATCACTCACCCAGAGAGTTGTGACAGTCACAACTACTATGCAGGCAAAAATTCCAGGCCAAAGGCAGCAGCACCCAAGATGGCTGATAACAGAGAATGATGAAGTAGGGCTTGCAACGGCCGCGCCAGTGACCACTCTGACCATAGAGAGTTAATGTTCCTTTATTTCATCTTTAGGTCGACGCGTTTCTGGAGTCTCTGCTCCCTTCCTCAAGACACACAGGAAAAAGGTACATCAAATCACAAGATTTGATGTACCTTTTTCCTGTGTGTCCTGAGGAAGGGAGCAGAGACTCCAGAAACGCGTCGACCTAAAGATGAAATAAAGGAACATTAACTCTCTATGGTCAGAGTGGTCACTGGCGCGGCCGTTGCAAGCCCTACTTCATCATTCTCTGTTATCAGACCAAAAGTTTGGACACACCTTCTCATTCAAAGAGTCTTCTTTATTTTTATGACTCTGAAAATTGTAGATTCACATTCACATTCATCAAAACTATGAATTAACACGTGTGGAATGAAATACTTAACAAAAAATTGTGACACAACTGAAAATATGTCTTATAGTCTAGGTTCTTCAAAGTAGCCACCTTTTGCTTTGAGTACTGCTTTGCACACTCTTGGCATTCTCCTAATGAGCTTCAAGAGGTAGTCACTGGAAATGGTTCTCACTTCACAGGTGTGCCCTGTCAGGTTTAATAAGTGGGATTTCTTGCCTTATTAATGGGGTTGGGACCATCAGTTGTGTTGTGCAGAAGTCTGGTGGATACACAGCTGATAGTCCTACTGAATAGACTGTTAGAATTTGTATTATGGCAAGAAAAAAGCAGCTAAGTAAAGAAAAACGAGTGGCTATCATTACTTTAAGAAATGAAGGTCAGTCAGTCCAAAAAATTGGGAAAACTTTGAAAGTGTGCCCAAGTGCAGTGGCAAAAACCATCAAATGCTACAAAGAAACTGGCTCACATGAGGACCTCCCCAGGAAAGGAAGACCAAGAGTCACCTCTGCTGCAGAGGATAAGTTTATCCGAGTCACCAGCCTCAGAAATCGCAGGTTAACAGCAGCTCAGATTAGAGACCAGGTCAATGCCACACAGAGTTCTAGCAGCAGACACATCTCTAGAACAACTGTTAAGAGGAGACTTTGTGCAGCAGGCCTTCATGGTAACATAGCTGCTAGGAAACCACTGCTAAGGACAGGCAACAAGCAGAAGAGACTTGTTTGGGCTAAAGAACACAAGGAATGGACATTAGACCAGTGGAAATCTGTGCTTTGGTCTGATGAGTCCAAATTTGAGATCTTTGGATCCAACCACTGTGTCTTTGTGCGATGCAGAAAAGGTGAATGGATGGACTCTACATGCCTGGTTCCCACCATGAAGCATAGAGGAGGAGGTGTGATGGTGTGGGGGTGCTTTGCTGGTGAAATTGTTGGGGATTTATTCAAAATTGAAGGCAATCTAAACCAGCATGGCTACCACAGCATCTTGCAGCGGCATGCTATTCAATCTGGTTTGCGTTTAGTTGGACCATCATTTATATTTCAACAGGACAATGACCCCAAACACATCTCCAGGCTGTGTAAGAGATATTTGGCTAAGAAGGAGAGTGATGGGGTGCTACGCCAGATGACCTGGTCTCCACAGTCACCAGACCTGAACCCAATCAAGAGGGTTTGGGGTAAGCTGGACCGCAGAGTGAATGCAAAAGGGACAACAAGTGCTAAGCATCTCTGGGAACTCCTTCAAGACTTTTGGAAGACAATTTCCGGTGACTACCTCTTGAAGCTCATCAAGAGAATGCCAAGAGTGTGCAAAGCAGTAATCAAAGCAAAAGGTGGCTACTTTGAAGAACCTAGAATATAAGACATATATTCAGTTGTTTCACACTTTTTGTTAAGTATTTCATTCCACATGTGTTATTGTTAATTCATAGTTTTGATGCCTTCAATGTGAATATACAACTTTCAGAGTCATGAAAATAAAGAAAACTCTTTGAATGAGATGTGTCCAAACATTTGGTCTGTTCAGTATACAGCAATGGAACTGCGTGATAAACCTGAATTCAATGATTTAGCAGTGTTTACCAAATTTGTATTCTTTAGAATACAGATTTTTTGCAACTCACTCTAGACAAAATGGTCACCGGCTTGGATTATGATTTTTCTGAACAGTAGGGGGTAAGGCAAATGGTTAAAGAAAGATTACCTCACTGCACACCTTTCCACACTGCCTCCATAGCCCACCATCCTATCTTCTGCATCTTTTACTTTCCCTTTCACATAAATACTCTTTGGTTTCTTCAATCCATTCCCTGGATTCTGACTCGACTAGACCTCTGACACCAATGTAGTGTACTGTCAAAGCACAGATCGTGACGTTACAAAATTTTGATGTGTGTTGCCTGAATAATAAGCAACAGCGTGGAGTCAAAAGTTCAAAGAGCTCTATTGGGTTAAAAGAACTGGACAGCAGACTGTGAGTACTTTAGGACAGGTGAGCGGTGAGTATTAATTTTTCTTTTATAAATAGTTATTTTCAATAGTGTTGGCTCCCTTGAAATTATTCCATAAAATAAAATATTTTTCACAGAAAATTATGGCAATTCCACGTTTTGTTTTTCACGTTTATTGTCTTTGTGTATATTTGAACAATATAAAAAAAATAAAAATAAAAGGCAAATATGACATAAATTCACACAAAACCTCCAAAATGGGCAGGATAAAATTGTTGGCATCTTTACAAAATTGTGGTTAAACAACTTTGTTTCAAGCATGTGATGCTCATTGAGACTCACTTGTGGGAAGTAACACGTGTGGGCAATATGAATATCACACCTGAAACTGGTAAAAAAGGAGAGAAATTGACTTACTCTTTGCATTCTGTGTCTGTGTGTGCAACACTAAGCGTGGAGAACAGAACTGTCTGAGGATTTGAGAAACAAAATTGTTGAAAAATATCAACAATGTCTGGGTTGCAACTTGCAAATCCATCTCCAGAGATCTTGATATTCTTTTGTCCACGGTGTGCAAGATACTAAAGAAGTTTACAACCCATAACACTGTAGGTAATCTCCCTGGTCATAGACAGCAGAGAAAAATTGATTAAAAATTGCAATGCAGAATAGTCTGGATGATGGATAAGCAGCCCCAATCAAATAACAAAGAAGTTCAAGCTCTCTTGTATGCTCAGGGTGCATCCGTGTAAGAGCGAACCACCCTTCGATATTTGAATTGAAATGAAACAATACGGCAAAAGACCCAGGATGACGCCCCTGCTGAAACGACACATAGACATAAAGCTACATACAGTTTACCAAAATGTATGTAAGCAAGCAACAATCCATCTGGGAAAGCATCTTGTTGTCATGGTCTTATCTCTGTTGTTAAGTATTGTGACAGGTTCTGAGTCAGAGTCTCAATTTAACTTGTGAGACTCTGCTGAATAAATGTTTTCCCTTTCCTTTGGGGAGGAGACGTTTAATGTCAGTTTTCCTTTCAGCAGCTTCTGACTCCTGGTCAGGAGTTTCCAGTTTGGACCACTCCCAAGTGCTATATATACCCTATGCTTCCTGCAGAGGGTGACAGTTATTTTCATTCATTTGGAAGCTTGGCCAGGAGGAGAGAGGAGTTGGAGAAACCCTCTCTTTGTTCTTCTTTTTGGTCTGCAGCATAAGTGTAGGCTGCAGCAGTTCATGGTGTGCTGGTTGTATGATATGGAAGTTTCCCAATAATCATTCCCCCCCCCTTATGTTGTTTCACCTTGTGCATGTTTAGTGGCTCCTTTGTGTGGGCTTGCCTTGTGTACGAGTTGTCATTTTCCCATGTGTCTGGTTGTGGGGTTGGTGTTTATGGTCCCATCTCACCCCTTGGATGGAGGTGGTAGAGGGGAATTACATCACGGCTAGGACAGGAGATAGGGTCAGGTCAGGGGCCCGGACCTCCCTACCTTCAAGGGTACCTCCGAGTGTTAGGGTGAGCGCAGGGGACCCAGCCTTATGGTCACTCTTTGTCCCCTGGGCACCCGTGACACTTGTGGACAAATAAGGCCAAACCAGAGCTTTTTGGTTAAGCACATCATTCTACTATTTACTAAAATCATAATGAGGCCTACAAAGGAAAGAACACAGTATATACAGTCAATTTTGATAGAGTTTCAAAGATTTTTTTTTTATTTTCCAGCCCCTGGGGCTGAGTGCCTTGACTGTGTGCAATGGATCATGAAATCTGAAGATTACAAAAGGATATTGAGTTGCAATGTAATGCCCAGTGTCAGAAAGCTGTCTGTGCATCCTAGGTCATGGGTCTTCCAGCAGGACAATGACCCAAAACATACAAAAATCAAGAAGTACCCAGAAATGGATGAAAATAAAGTTTTGGTGGAGGATTGGTGATGATCTGGAAATGCTTCAAAAAGGTTGCAACAAATAAGAACTGCTTAAATTTGTGCACCAGGAGTGGCATAACGTCACCCAAAAGCAGTTTGAAAGACTAGTGGAAACCATGCCAAGACGCATGAAAGCTGTGATTAAAAATCATGGTTATTATACAAAATATTGATTTCTGAACTGACTTTAAACATTATTAGTATTGTTGTTTCTAAATGATAATTAACTTGTTTTCCTTGCATTATTTGAGGTCTGAAAACAATGCATTTTTTGTTATTTCTCATTTTCAGAAAATAAATATCAAAAGTATTGCTTGGAAAATCAGAGACATTGTCAGTAGTTTATAGAATAAAAGAACAATTTACCTTTTACTCAAACATATACCTATAAAGAGAAAAATCAGAAAAACTGACAATTTTGCAGTGGTCTCTTATTTTTTCCCAGAGCTGTAAAGTATTATATATATATATATATATATATATATATATATATATATATATATATATATATATATATACACAGCACGGACCAAAAGTTTGGACACAATTTCTCTACTTCTTTATTTTCAGGACTCTGAAAATCGTAGATTCACATTGAAGGCATCAAAACTATGAATTAAAACATGTGGAATGAAATACTTAAAATAGTGTGAAACAACTGAAAATATGTCTTATATTCCGGAAATGGTTTTCCAACAGTCTTGAATGAGTTCCCAGAGATGCTTAGCACTTGTTGGCCCTTTTGCCTTCACTCTGCAGTCCAGCTCACCCCAAACCATCTCGATTGGGTTCAGGTCTGGTGACTGTGGAGACCAGGTCATCTGGTGTAGCACCCCATCACTCTCCTCCTTAGTCAAATAGCCCTTACACAGCCTGGAGGTGTGTTTGGGGTCATTGTCCTGTTGAAAAATAAATGCTGGTCCAACTAAACGCAAACTGGATGGAATAGCACGCCACTGCAAGATGCTGTGGTAGCCATGCTGGTTCAGTATGCCTTCTATATAGATCAGCTGGATACTTAATAGTAATAGTCACCCACAGTCAGAAGATAACCCAGCAGAAAATGGGTATATGAGAGGACACTAATACAGAAAAATACTCCTAAAACGTAGCTTTTAATAGTGAACTTAAAAGACCATCGGTCATATAAAAACATGACTATAAAAACAGTCATATGTCACATGACCCTCTATAATTGTACTCCACAGTATCCTTAGTGGGGAACCACCCCTAAAGAGAAAACTGGGATTTTAATCAATGGGAAAAGGTGAAAACAGTTTTAACCTCAGAAGTGAGAAAAATACTGAGAAGCTACATGTACATATCAGTGACCAACAGACACTATTTCAGAACACAGTCATCTGTCTCATAAAATATGAAGATCTCACTGTTTTCTTAATTGTTTAACCGATCCATAGTACAGGGTTATCATATCATGGTCGACCCTTTTGTTAGTATAGTCGCCACCTACCACCTGCTTTCAGGAAACGGTCACATAGGAATCAGACTTATCTTGTCATCACATAGAATGCAGATCCAAATGAATCATTCCCATGTAGTGCAGATCATAAAGGTTACTCCCAACTCGTTTCGTTACCAGTAATACTCATCAGGGGAGTGCTGGTTTTATTGGTTACTGTAGTCTCTCAGCAACATAGATTCTGCCTAAAACGAATTCAAAGTAAGGGAAAATAAATCCCCATTCAGCCTGCTACATTGCAATATGCTCTCAGCAATAGCGGTGGTAAAAACCGCAGCACTCACCACATTATTCTCACGCGCTCGTTTAATTCCGTGCCGCACTCGTGGCTTATGGGGGTCGCCATTAAATAGAGGCCTGCACATGCCCAGTAAGCCCTAATCTAGGAGAGGAGTTTTGAGCTGGGTTACAAGTCCCGGTCACGTGACCAAGATCCTCCCACAGGCCGTGGGGCTTCAGGAGAGCTCTCATGTGTTTCACTGAAGATAGGAAGCCACACCTCCTGAATCCTCATAGCCGACAGCCCTAATTGCAGCATCAGGGTGCTGCTGAGACGCAGGCTTGCGTTCCAAATCAATCCATGTCAATAACGCAACTTTATTAACAAATACACAGCCTGCAAAACATCACAAATTGTACAAAGGGATATAAATCTCATTTCCCTGTACAGTATCCTTAATAGCATTCAAATGAACAGGATCACCATTCCTCCCACAATCCTATAATTCACACCACCAATGTAAACAAAATAGTAGTTAAATCCAAGACCCATATTTAAATGTTTCACTCAGCAAAAAATATGCATACCAGTGCTGCACAAATAGCAATACAGTTTATCTAATAGTCTCAATAATATATATATATATATATATATATATATATATATATATATATATATACACAGTGGGTACAGAAAGTATTCAGAGCCCTTTAAATTTTTCACTCTTTGTTTCATTGCAGCCATTTGGCAAATTCTAAAAAGTTAATTTTTTTTCATTAATGTACACTCTGCTCCCCATCTTGAAAGAAGAGAAAGCGTAAATGTAGAAATTTTTGCAAATTTATTAAACAAGAAAAACTGAAATATCACATGGTCATAGGTATTCAGACCCTTTGCTCAGTATTGAGCAGAAGCGCCCTTTACAGCCATGAGTCTTCTTGGGAATGATGCAACAAGATTTTCACACCTGGATTTGGGGGTCCTCTGCCATTCTTCCTTGCAGATCCTCTCCAGTTCCGTCAGGTTGGATGGTGAACGTTGGTGGACGCCATTTTCAGGTCTCTCCAGAGATGCTCAATTGGTTTTACAGCAGAGCTTTGGCTAGGCCAGTCAAGATGGTCACAGAGTTGTTCTGAAGTCCCTCTTTTGTTATTTTAGATGTGTGCTTATTGTCATTGTCTTGCTGAAAGGTGACCCTTCGGACAAGTCTGAGGTCTATAGCACTCTTTAAGAGGTTTTCTTTCAGGATATCTCTGTACTTGGCTGTATTCATTTTTCCTTCAATTGCAACCAATAGTCCTGTCCCTGCAGCTGAAAAACACTCTCATAGCATGATGCTGCCACCACCATGTTTCACTGTTGGGATTGTATTGGGCAGGTGATGAGCAGTGAGTGGTTTTCTCCACACATACCGCTTAGAATTTTCACCAAAAAGTTTTATCTTTGTCTCATCAGACCAGAGAATCTTATTTCTCAGAGTCTGTGAGTCCTTAATGTGTTTTTATGCAAACTCTATGCAGGCTTTCATATGTCTTGCACTGAGGAGAGGCTTCCATTGGTCCACTCTGCCATAAAGGACCAACTGGTGGAGGGCTGCAGTTATAGTTGACTTTGTGGAACTTTCTCCCATCACCCCACTGCATCTCTGGAGCTCAGCTACAGTGATCTTGGGGTTCTTCTTTACCTCTCTCACAAAGGCTCTTCTCCCACAATTGCTCAGTTTGGCTGGATTGCCAGGTCTAGGAAGACTTCTGGTGGTCCTAAACTTCTTCCATTTAACACTAGAACTACTGGACTTGTGACACCTATATAGAAATACATGGTGCAAAGTAGTCAAAATGACTACCTCAGTAGTTCTAGTGTTAAGGATTATGGAGGCCACTGTGCTCTTAGAAACCTTGAGTACTGCAGAAATTCTTTTGTAACCTTGGTCAGATCTGTGCCTTGCCACAGTTCTGTCTCTCAGCTCCTTGGGCATTTATTTTGACCTCATGATTCTCATTTGGTCTGACATGCACTGTGAGCTGTGAGGTCTTATATTGACAGGTGTGTGCCTTTCCAAATTAAGTCCTATCAGTTTAATTAAACACAGCTGGACTCCAATGAAGGAGTAGAACCATCTCAAGGAGGATCACAAGGAAATGGAAAGCATGTGACTTAAATATGAGTGTCTGAGCAAGAGTCTGAATACTTATGACCATGTGATATTTCAGTTTTTCTTGTTTTATAAATTTGCAAACATTTCTGGGGTTTTTCGTGCCAAGATGGGTGCAGAGTGTACATTAACGAGGAAAAAAAATAACTTTTTTAAATTTACCAAATGGCTGCAATGAAACAAAGAGTGAAAAATTGAAATGAGTCTGAATACTTTCTGTACTCACTGTATATATACTGTATAACATTTTCTAAGTAAATATTTCTAAAGGTACTGTTATCATGAATTTCTCACCAGATGTTGATAATTACCATCCAATCAACAGAGGCAAATAAATCAAATAAGTCACACCATAAATTAAGTTATATGTAATAATTAGAAGTAGCACAGGGAAAAAATATTTAGCATCCTTACGCTGGTTTCACATCAGCGTTTTCCTGCTGCACTCGCAGATCCGGCACAAGGACAGTACAGTACATTAAACTCACTGGCAAGCTCCGGGCACATGCGGTCATGTGACTGGAGCATGTGACAGCATTTGACCGGGGTTTTCCGCACTGTCTGTGAACTGTATTGTACTGTACAGCCCTTATCCCAGCTCCGGCAGTGCAGCAGAATACCGCTGATGTGTTTGTGCCCTTACTGAAATGTATCTAATACTTTATAAAAAAAAGTCTTTGTTGGTGATTACACAGGTCTGCTCAAAACATTTTTCAAGAGCTGTTTTGGTTATTCCACGTAATCTTTAAGATTTTGGGTGCGCTGAATCCGAAAATGACCTCTGCTTTGTCATAGGACATCACATTTTCTGTCAATTTAGGCAACTATGTTAAATAAGGCAATACCTCAAAATAAATGAAAATAGACTTATAAAATTATTTTTTTATTAAAAATGTTTCCTGAAAATAATTTTTTTAACTCAAATGAGCACACCAACACACCCTGTGAGGCTCTTCTTGGTACATTTACGCTTGTGAGTAGCATCTGGAATGTCTCTCTGAAGCGTCCAACAGTAGTCTGCCATCATTGTAATGTTCCATCTTCTCTAGTATCTTCTTTCTATCTCTAATTTCCTGGTGAAATCGTTCACCTTGCTCTTCACTCACAGTTCCCAAGTATTCAGAAAAGTTGTTAAGGTGGGAATGGAAGAAATGCACTTTCAAACTCATCAGGCAACCTAAAGCTTGAAAAGCTTTCAGCATTTGTCCGCTGATCTTTTTGTAGTCAGGATCTTTGTCATTGCCTAAAAATGTCTGTCTTGATATTGATAAACTCTTGATCAGCTATAAGCCTTCTAATGTCTGGTCTGACAAACACTCTTTCCTTGAATTTTGCCTCCGATAGGCCTGGAAAGTTGGTGACCAAGTATTTGAAGCATTCTCGATCTCTTGGAAGGGATTTTACAAATTGCTTCATCCATCCCAATTTTATGTGGAGAGGTGGTAGAAGAACTTTATGGGTAGGTACCACAGTTTCTAAGAGGTCATTTTTGTCACCAACTGTGAGCTTCCTCGGCTGCCAACTGTTCTTGGTCCAGTAATTTTTTTGGTCTCGACTACCCCATAGACACAGAAAACAAGGCTATTTGGTATACCCAGCTTGTTGCTCGAGCAGCATGCACAAAACTTTCAAATCCCCGTACACTTGCCAACCATGGTCTTTATATTTAAGTTTATGAACAACTAATTCCAAGTTCTCGTAGGTTTCCTTGAGGTGTACGGAATGACAGGGATGGAAGCATAAAAACCGCCGTTGTAGAGTAAAACTGCTTTGAGACTTCTTTTTGAAGAATCTATAAAAAGACGCCATTGCGCTTAATCATATTGGATTTTGAATTGACCCATCAAACCACATTGACAAACTTTGACATTGATGCAATAAACCAACTTGTGTTCCTGGGCAAAGTAAGGAACAAACTTCTTTTCATGATGTCTGAACTATGAAAAAGTCACTCCTGCCAACAATAAATTCTTGCTTTTGAGCCTTGATCCGAGTAACTCAGCAGCATCTTTGGGAAGATTCAAGTCTCTTGCTAAATCATTTGTCTCCTCTTGGAAAAACAATTTTGTTATTGTATCATCTTCAAACAACTTGATTCCTCATCTGGTTAGGGCATAACTCCACATTCATCGGAGCTAGTTATCTCTTCCAAGGTAGCAGGGGCCTTAGGTACTGGGATATCTGTGCCATGGTGGATGGGACGAATTACTGAGTGATGATTAGGGTATGAAATGGAATGCTTCCATTGTTAATTATACCCTTTCACATCGCATGAACAAAAGTAATAATCGTCACTATGGTTCTTCGCTCTTTCCGTACCATAGGAATTCCATAACAAAAAGCTTTTTTTTTACCCTTGAACCACTTTCGGAGATCTGCAACACACCATTTGAACATTTTGAGGCACCCAAGCTTTATCTTGATCTCCAAGCTTTAGTCCAAAGTATGCGAAGTATACTTTTTTCACAAAGTCTGTAAAATTCAGCTCTTGCTTTAACACTGTATATTCACCACAAATGTAACAGAAACCCTGATAGGCAACTTTAATACACTTCCACTGAGCCATAATGCTAATTTTTGGAAACACGGTTAGTTCCTTCCATACATTTTGTGTTGAAATCAAGTCCGGTGCTTTCCTGGACCATTGTAGCAGTTTTATTTTCTTTCTCTGAAACAATTGAGTTTCCTTGACTGTTTGTTTGGGATCATTGTCTTGCTGAAATAACCACCTTAGTTTTAACTTCATCATTGTGGTAGATGGCAGGAGATTTGTACCTGTATCAAGAATGTTTGTATACAATTTTCCATGTATCCTTCCTTTAATTATATGAAATTTGCCAGTGCCATATTCTGAAAAATAGGCCCACAACCCACAACTTGATTCTTTTACCTCCAAATTTCACTTTTGGTTAGGTGTTTTTAGATTGATATGCAGTGCCTTTTGGTTTCCAAACATAGTGTGTTTTGGCATTCAAAGAGTTCAGTTTTTGTCTCATCTGACCAGACTATATTTTCCCAGTATTTCATAGGCTTATCTTAATGTTGTAGAGAAAACTTTAAATATACTTGCACATGCTTTTTGTTTCAGCAATGGAGTCATGTGGGGTGAGCGTGCATACTGGCCATGAAGATTGAGTGCATTACTTATTATTTTGTTTGAAACAATTGCATCTACTGATTCCACGTCTTTTGTTAGATCTCCACAGGTGGTTCTTGGACAACTCTTCTGATAATTTTTTTCATTCCTCTGTCTGAAATCTTGTGGGGAGCACCTGGTCATTGCTGGTTTAAGGTGAAATTATGTTCTTTCCACTTCCTGATTATGAGCAACGGCAAAAATTTGGAGGGCATCACAGAAATATATGGGATCTACACCAAAGCACATCCAAAATTGAATACGACAAAAAGAAGAAAAGTGGATGTGCATAAACTGGGATCACCAAAAGCATATAAAGTGAATATATTTTATTAAACAAGAAACAACAAAGACAATGGCACAAGATAAAATTATTTAAAATGCCCAAGGAATAGTGGAAAAGGAACGGAGGGTGTGTACAATATAGTACAACGCCCAACCGCCAACCCCTATTGAATAATGGCTCAGCTTCCATCCAGGACAAGGAGCAAGGTGCTATAGGCAAATAGATGAAGAAATATTTCAAATGCAAACCATATATATTGGCTTAAATATACGAAAACTTCATTGATGTATAGCTATGATGATAATACATGACATTATGCAGAAATTAAACACAGACCGGAAAGCTGCATAAGAATATGATCAACAAGATATTCAATATAGTAAATACTGGGTATGAAAAGAGGCAAAAACGATGAAAATTTTCATACAAGACCTATTACAGTCCGAGGTGGGTGGCAAATAGCAGACAAAATGGCAAGGAAGGATGGAGGACAGACCTCATGTGTATCAGCACACCAAAGTGGCTTCTTCAGGGGTTAGAAAGTACCACCTTGGTGTGGCGATTCAAGTGGGGTCTGCCCTCCACCCCTCCTTGCCATCTTGTCTGCTATTTGTCACTCACCTCGGACTGTTACAGGTCTTGAAGGAATGAAGGAACCTTATTTGCTCATGACCTTGTTGGCATTTTATTTATTTATTTTATTCGCTTTATAGCGCTATTGATTTCACAGAGCTTTACAGATGTAATTTACAATTTACTTCTTATTAAAAATCTTTTCTATTCTCAAAAACAAAGAGGTTTTATTTATGTGTACTTTTCATTGCCTAGTTTACCTGCCACCTCTACAGTCTATCAAAGATGGCCAGTTTGTGAGGCACGAAGTGCTATAGAGCTTCCAAGTGCTGCTCTGAAGCTTGACAGACAGATCACTGGATCCAGCCAGCATCACCGTCCTTAAATGAAACCTGTCACATGAAATATTCTATTAACCTACAGATATGGGGTTAATCTGCAGGTTAATAGCATTTTGAGCCCTAGAGCCCTGCTGCCGGGAGTAAATTAGCTTTATTCCTCCCAGCGTTTGACATCCAGTCATAGTGGTCCCTGCTCAATGTATAGTGAGTGGTAGCTGTAACCCAGCTCTACACTGACTGACTGGGGCAGGGTTACAGCTGCCACTCATTATACACTGAGCAGTGACCCGCTATGAAGAATAAAGATAATTTCCTCCCAGCAGCAAGGCTCTAAGTGCAGGCACTGGGCAGGTTTAAAACGCTTAACCCCAAATATGCAGGTTAATAGTGTTTTTTCATGGGATAGGTTCCCTTTAAGCTACTCTGATGCTGTAAAAGCAAGGGTTCCCATGCTTGCAACATTATAAATGACACAAAAAAAAAACCAAGGAGAAAATTGTAGAAAAAAATACCCTGACTATAAATAAATAAATTGCAAGTTCTTAATAAACAGGGTACTTAGTATATACATTTTTGCAAAAAGGTAAGAAGCTGTCTCACCTCGTCACGGTGTACCCATCTGAGACAGTCCCTAACCTACTAAAGTTAAAAACATATTCTGTACCTGACTTGTGTCATGTCAAAACTTCAATATGGATGGTAAAGTGGTTAGCTGGGTCCCAGACTAAATACACATCAAAAAGTGAGAAGCAGGTAATTGTTCAGCCTCAGTATCAGGAGGGCTGCACCCCCAACTTGCATTAAAGCAAGATAACAGACAAAAAACACCAAAAAACTGAGCTGTGACAATTGTTCAATAAACATGCAACATTACAAGCATGTGAATTGCAGCCTCAAGACTAGAAAAAAACCAAGGAGAAAATTGTAGAAAAAATACCCTGACTATAAATAAATAACCATCCATATTGAAGTTTTGACATGACACAAGTCAGGTACAGAATATGTTTTTAACTTTAGTAGGTTAGGGACTGTCTCAGATGGGTACACCGTGATGAGGTGAGACAGCTTCTTACCTTTTTGCAAAAATGTATATACTAAGTACCCTGTTTATTAAGCACTTGCAATTTATTTCTTTATAGTCAGGGTATTTTTTCTACAATTTTCTCCTTGGTTTTTTTCTAGTCTTGAGGCTGCAATTCACATGCTTGTAATGTTGCATGTCTATTGAACAATTGTCACAGCTCAGTTTTTTGGTGATTATAAATGACACAGTTTGGGTCAGCGTGAACATTTCTGTTCCAGACTATCAATCATTCAGGAGCACACTGCTCCCTGGTAAGCAATAAGCTGAGAGGTTGGTGAGCAATGTGTTCCTGTAGAATGAGCATGAGAATGACCATTTAAGAAATTAGAAAGGAAAACCTTTAGAAAAAAGGATTGCAGCCATTCTGACATAGATTTTTCAAAGCAAGTACAACAGCTTTATGATGTTTTAAGACATCTATATATCAATGTATGCAGTTTGCATTGTGAAAATCTTGTGACAAATCAACTGGCTACCGAAGCTGTCCAATAAGTGCTATCTCTTGTCTGTGACATTGTCAGGAAATTGAGGTTACTTCCCCATTGGCTATAGTGGTTTTTTTGATCAGTACATATTCCCTATCCTTTCTTAATTTAAAGAGAACTAACCAGCAGAATTTTCATATATAAAGTAAAGCCCGTGCTATACTGGCACTAGGATGCTGAAAGTAAGCATAGCTTTTGTTCTGAGATTGGAGGTTTTATTTCAGAAATATGTGCAAGTAAAGTTCCAGTAATGCACTGCTATTTGATTGACAGGTGCAACCGGGGTGGGAATATGTGGATTGGGTTTTGATATCTGTTCCCACCCCTTTCTGCTGCCTGGCCTTGGTAAATGCTAGACGGTATGGGCACCTTCTAGGTAGGAGTCATTTCTGTCACATGATAAGGGCGTGTTCGAAATGCAGCCCATACAGTATAACATCTACCAAGGCCAGGCAGGCAGACAGTGGCGGGAATAGATAGGAAAACCTGACCCTCATATTCCCTGCCTGTTGCACCTGTCAATAAAATAGCAGTGTATTGCTGGAACTTTACTTGCACATATTTTTTTAAAAAAAACATCCAATCTCAGAACATAAGGTATGCTTACGTTCAGCATCCTAGCACCAGCATATCACTGGCTTTACTTTATATATGAAAATCCTGATGGTTGGTTCCCTTTCATAGAAATTTTTCTATATAGATTTACAGTTGTGTATGTAGAAATTAAAATCCTTAACCTATTTGGGTCAATGTTAATTGATTATACCAATACTAAAGTCAAATATGTACACTACTTTAACTACAATTGAAAATATGACCGCTATATGAATAGAAAACCTTTGTGTCATTGTAGAAGGTAATAATTAGCTTTGTAACTGTGCCAAATCAGGCTATACAGTTGCATGTACTATTCTTGTAGCTTACCATTTTTGTGAAAGATGGCATTGATTTTTTTTCAGATATATTGCTATAGTCATAATAAATGATAGCGATACTTTCAGATATTGTACACAAAATGTAGTGAATTTCATTAATTTATTTTCTGACAACAGAAAGATCCAGGGCAAAAGCTTAGCTGGCCTGGGGGAGAGGTGTCCCTACAGATTTGGCAATGCTTTGGAGGGCCTACGGCAGAATATGCTCTGCCAGAAGGGTGGTTAAGGGGCTATCATTAGCCCCTTAGGATGCCCCTTATAAGTAATTGAAACGTTGCTTCAGTAGAAAGCGGTGTATGAAAAAAAGACAAAGATGAAACAAATTCAGATGTGAAGAAGGTTTTAAATTATTTAGAAACAAAGCTTATTCTAGTCAATATAGAATGAAAGTGGCGAACAACAGTCATTCGGTGTGAGTTTAAGAATGAAAGAAACATTTGAATAATTAATAATATTCATTATATACAGTACATATTTTTTTAAATGCTCTGAAAGTTATTTCCTAACCAATAGATAATTTTTTTAATTTAATTAAAATCAGGTGAATAGTAATACATTGTATGTGAAGTCTTTATTTTATGGCAATACTGCAAGTAATTGGAGAGTAATTGATACAGATGATTGATACAGATGATGGGTATGTACTCTCAGCTATGGCTGTAGTTACATATCCACAAGTGTAACATATAGCTTTCAATAAAGAGGGTGATTTGTATTACTTAAATCGTTTTATGCACAATATGGATACTGGGCATCCATTATTTTAATTGCTATAAAACACTTTTTTTCACCATTAAAATGACATTTCTCTACAAGACTCAGATAAGGAATCAGATATAATTTGTAATAACTGTCCAATCATTTACTTTCTGAATTGATAATTCTGCATTGATTACTTCCCAATTGACTGAACATTAGATCAGCAAGTCGTTTTTACATAGAAATTCATAGATTCTATCTTTTTAAGCATTTAGTTAAAGCCTTTTCAGGCAGTTTTTGAAGCGGAATAAACGTGAAAAAGTTGTGTGTACATACCTTTTTTTTTTTAGGATTCAATAATTTTTATTAGGTTTTCAAAGTTTATACATAAAACAGTTCTAACAAAAACAATAAAACAAAGTGCTGTATAGCATTACTTCATGCTATATCAAACAAATAATATACAGTAGACATATACAAAAGGAGAAACAAACAAATAACATTGGTAAAAACTATGACATACAGTCGGATTAAGTATTTACAAAGTATGATATTCAAATAATATGTCAGGATATAGATGTAAACAAACAATTTTCTTGTTAAACTAATTAAATAAGTATAGTGTATTACGTTTATACAAGAATTATAACTAGATTAGATTTAAAATTTTATGTATTGTTGTTAATAAAGTCAGTCCATGGGTCCCATTTTTTATGAAATCTGTTCCAAGAGTTATTCATACCTTTTTAAAAAGGGGTATCTCTAATCCGGTATGTAACAGTGTGTCCCTCCCCCACCTTTGCTCATGGTGTAATAGTCTGTCTCTCCTTGACTGTCCTGTATGTACTACTGGTGGGGGATTGTTTGTTCTTCTCAGCATGGGACTTCTCCAATTCACAACTTGGTAAACAAGAAAGAGCCAGGACTTCTAAAGTCCATTCATGTATCATGTGTCCAGGCGGAGATGGACTCTTCTGCCCACTTAAGGGGCTGATCCCAGGAGAGAAGAACAAAGAGACCCATGTTAGTTCAGTTAGTTGGATCTCAGCTGGAGGACTAGGATCTACTGTTGAGGCTGAATCCTAGAGCCTGTGTATGGACTGTCACAGATTGGAGATCAGTGGCCACGTGGGATTGCGTTTTGTTGTTCACCCTGTTGGACTCAAGGAACTCATATAAGGACCATTGCCATATTTTCCCTGGCGTTGGAATACCGGGAGGCGCCCCTGGATCTTTTGTTTTGTTGTGGACTTCTTGCAGACTTTAAGGATTTACATTTGTTTGGTGCTTTATCTTTGTGGTTCCAATAAAGCCCTTTGGATTGTTCCTTGGCCTGGCATCCCATACTGCTCTGCCGCATACCCAGTCACAAACTGGTTGGCAGCGGCGGGATCAGAGCAGAAAGAATGGAGGACAACGGCCCATTATCATCCGGAATCAGAACCTCAGAGTACAAGAACTGGACTGTGGTGAGCCTACAAACAAAGGCCCATGAATTAGGAGTCGGCTACAAAGGACTCTCTAAGGAGTAACTAATTGAGGCATTGGAAAATGCTTGCCTGCAAGATGGCACAGCAAGGGGAGGAAAGACGGGAGCTGGAGGTAAATACCCAAAAAAGTCAATGGGTTGTGTGGTATGAGGAGGAGATGTCACTGCTTGGAGATGAGGCCACCATAGAAAATAAGAGGGAGGCCATTCGCAGAGCTCAAGAGAGGGCAGCATTGCTGGAGAGAAGGCTTGCTGTGGAAGCAGCTAGAGGCTCCAGAAAAACTGTAACCACAGCACCCACTATGAGGGAATTCTCCAGAGTGTCCCGCAAGGACTTTAAGCCATTTAATGAAGTTGCAGGTGACACTGAGGGCTTCTTCCAGGACTTAATGGATTAATGGAAGTCCCAGAAAGAGAGCGAGTCAGACACCTGGTGGGCCTCTTGGAGGGTGGAGCTGCCGACGCCTATAGAGCTATGGACCCTCAGTAGAATTGTGAGTATGGGGAGATAAAACAGACCATTCTAGAACATTATGCCGTGACCCCAGATACTTATAGGACTCAGTTCCGTACATTAGACTGTGATGGGGAAGTGTCTTTCAAGATGTATGCCCACAGATTGAAAGAAGTATGCCATCGCTGGCTGGAGGGAGAGGGGGCCTTAACTTGGGAGACCTTCCTCCAGGTCATCCTGAAAGAGCAGTTCTATGCCAGGTACCCTGCTGAAATCAGGGAATGGGTGCACGAGAGAAGACCAGAGACAGTGGAACAAGCTGCTGCTCTAGCTGATGAGCTTCTCACCATCAAGCCTCAATGGAAAAGGCTACTAGTCAGTGAGAAAAAAACTACCAGCTCCCCAACACCAGTAGTCCCTTGTCCTTTGGCCTCCAATGTTCACCGTCCCATTAGACTGCCAACACATGGCGGACCCCGTGTGAATGTGCCTCCTACTACTCCTGCCTCCTGTTTGGGAGTACGACGTGGAGAAAGACTCATATAACGTAGATGTTATGGATGTGGGCAGCTGGGTCATCTGCAAGCTCACTGTCCAGGTGTTCGGAGGCAAAACAGTTACAGACCCCCTTTGCCTGTCCATTATCTACAGACAACCGCAACAGGAGAAGAGCTGTATTCACTCCCTGATGATTCGACAAAAGTCTCTGATATGTTGACTTCCTTACCAGGAGTCTATGGGGTGCGAGCCACAGCCGCCCGTTCTTCTGATCTTCAGCATAAGCATCTACAGGAGGTCATGCTGGATGGCCAAAAGGTTGTTGGCTTTCGTGACACTGGGGCTTTTCTCACCATCGCAGATCCCCAAGTAATTCAACCAGAAGCAATGCAAAAGGGACCAGGAATTGCCATTGAATTGGCTGGAGGTACTCAAAGACACATTCCAAGAGCGAGTGTGACCCTGGATTATGGTTTTGGGGCAAAACAATGCATGATTGGTGTGATGAGCGGCCTTCCTGCAGACATTCTTCTAGGGAATGATGTGGGGAATCTTCAATGCCACTTTGTCGGTGCGATAACCAGAAGTCAAGCAAGGAGAGCAGCAGATGTGGACGTGTTCAACCCGTCAATGGAAATGAGGCCACCCGAACTGCCATCACAGCCGGTGAGTGATTCTTCTTGTAGGTCTCATATGAATGTCACTTGGGATAAAGTTCAGTTTAGACAAGAGGTAGAGACTGACCCCACCCTGGCTAGCTTTAGAGCTCGGGCTGAAGTAGGGCAGTTAGGAGAAAATGGCGAAAAAATTATCAGAGAAAATGGACTTCTATATCGGGTTACCAATGCTGACTCCCTAGATAAACCCTGGACTTTTAGCAAACAGCTGATTGTTCCTCAGAAATACAGAGTGTCCCTATTACACCTTGCTCATGACATTCCTACTGCCGGCCATCAAGGGAAAACCCGCACCGAGAGATGATTGACTCAAATTTTCTATTGGCCTGGAATTTCTCAAGCAGTGGCGCATTTCTGCCGAACGTGCGACATATGTCAGCACAGAGGGCAACCCGGAGATCACCCAAAGGCACCCTTGCAACCACTCCCTATCATAGAAGAACCCTTTCAAAGAGTAGCTGTCGATATCATTGGACCTCTGGCTAAACCAAGTAAATCTGGAAAGAAGTACATTCTCACTGTTGTGGACTACACCACCCGATATCCAGAAACCGTTGCCTTGTCAAGTATTTCTGCAGCCAAGGTGGCCGAGGCCCTTGTTACCATTTTCACCTGAGTAGGATTCCCAAGTGAGATCTTATCGAACCAAGGCTCCCAGTTCATGTCAGAGTTGGTGCAGTGTCTGTGGCGCACCTGTGGAGTACGAGCAATTCGAACTACAGCATACTATCCTCAAACCAATGGACTTTGTGAATGGTTTAATCAAACACTGGAAAATATGCTAAGGGCCTTCACTGACAGGGATTCCGACTGGGAGAAGTACCTACCCCATCTCCTGTTCACCTATCGGGAAGTTCCCCAGGAGTCCACTTGGTTTTCCCCCTTTAAACTACTCTATGGAAGAAAGGTCAGAGGACCCTTAACTCTGCTAAAGGAATATTGGGAGGGGCAAGTTGAAGATACAGGAACCCCTGTTGCTCCATATGTCCTCAAGCTTTGGGAAACCCTGGCTCAACTTGCTAGTTTGGCTCAGGATCATGTGCGAATGACTCATACCAGACAGAAGACCTGGTATGACCGCAAAGCACGCTATCGAGAATTTGTAGAGAGACAAGCCTTAATGATTGTTACCCATCGGCAAATAAACTCCAAACAACATGGGAGGGTCCCTTCCGGGTTCTCAGAAAACTAAACAACACCAATTACCTTCTTGCTCTAGATGATCAGGGTCTAAGACAAAGGACTGTCCATGTGAATATGATTAACGAGTACCATGACCGGACATTACCTATGATAGCAAGCTGTCGACTGGCTTCAGAAGATGGTCAGGAGGATGAGGACCCATTACCTGATCTTGTTGAAGCAGCCAGAGCCCCATCCACTGTGGAACAGGTTCCTCTGGGAGATCATTTAGGCTGCTTTCTCATCCCGACCAGGTCGAACCACAGTAACCCAACATCATGTGGACACTCAGGGCATCCGTCCCATACAGCAGGCTCCCTACCGGGTACCAGAATCAGTTAGAAACACCATGCAGCATGAGCTGGAGGAGATGTTACAGCTTAGCGTGATTCAGGCCTCCCATAGTCCTTGTGCCTCTCCTGTTGTGTTAGTACCCAAGAAAGATGGGAGTACTCCATTTTGTGTGGACTACAGATGACTAAATGACCATACCATCAGTGATGCTTACCCAATGCCCCGCATTGATGAACTTCTAGACCGGCTAGCTGGGGCAAGATACGTCACCACTAGTGATGAGCGAGTACTAAAAAGCTCGGGTGCTCGAAGCTCGGGCCGAGCCTCCCAAGATACTCGTGTACTCGGCCCGAGCAACGAGCCCAATGTTATCCTATGGGAGACCCGAGTATTTTTGTGAAATGACCCCCCGGCAGCATGTAGAAACCCTAAAAATGGCACAAAAGTCTCAGAAGAGTGCTCAAATGACATGGCAACAGCATGGGGAAGACCCCTTGAAGCATTTATCACTGAAAAGTCACAGCTGTGAACAATTTTGTCCGCGTTTTACGCCATTTTTACGGACTCACCAGAAAACCTTCCAAAATGACCCCAAAATGATTTTT
This sequence comes from Anomaloglossus baeobatrachus, assembly GCF_048569485.1. Taxonomy (NCBI): domain Eukaryota; kingdom Metazoa; phylum Chordata; class Amphibia; order Anura; family Aromobatidae; genus Anomaloglossus; species Anomaloglossus baeobatrachus. Next base: position 325,233,519 of record NC_134356.1, on the reverse strand, counting down.
CATGGCGGAAATGTTAAGGGCACATACCCAATAGTGAGATAGAGCTGGTGTATGTTACTTTTTGAGATTAATACATGAAAGATTTTACATGAAAACATTGTGTGGCACTCCGATGTCCCTGAGAAGAGACGTACATGAAGGCCTCTTGAGTCTAATGTGCCCATTTTGAGGAACTGAGTCTTTGTAGTATTTTCCTTTGCCAGGGCAGTCCAAAATTGTGAGGTTCACCAATGCCCCTGCATACAGACGTGCATGAGGGCCTCAAAACATTAAGTGTCCATTGTCAGGAAGTGGGTGTATTATAGTATAGCCCTTAGGCAGGGCAGCCAAAAATTGGGAGGCTCCACATTGTCCCTGGATAGAGACGTGCATGATGGCCTGTAAACCTGAAGTGCCCATTGTAAGGAAGTGGGTCTATTGTAGTATAGCCCTTAGGCAGGGCAGCCAAAAATTGGGAGGCTCCACGTTGTCCCTGGACAGAGACGTGCATGAGGGCCTGAAAACCTGAAGTGCCCATTGTAAGGAAGTGGGTCTATTGTAGTATAGCCCTTAGGCAGGGCAGCCAAAAATTGGGAGGCTCCACGTTGTCCCTGGATAGAGACGTGCATGAGGGCCTGTAAACCTGAAGTGCCCATTGTAAGGAAGTGGGTGTATTATAGTATAGCCCTTAGGCAGGGCAGCCAAAAATTGGGAGGCTCCACATTGTCCCTGGATAGAGACGTGCATGATGGCCTGTAAACCTGAAGTGCCCATTGTAAGGAAGTGGGTCTATTGTAGTATAGCCCTTAGGCAGGGCAGCCAAAAATTGGGAGGCTCCACGTTGTCCCTGGATAGAGACGTGCATGAGGGCCTGTAAACCTGAAGTGCCCATTGTAAGGAAGTGGGTCTATTGTAGTATAGCCCTTAGGCAGGGCAGCCAAAAATTGGGAGGCTCCACGTTGTCCCTGGATAGAGACGTGCATGAGGGCCTGTAAACCTGAAGTGCCCATTGTAAGGAAGTGGGTCTATTGTAGTATAGCCCTTAGGCAGGGCAGCCAAAAATTGGGAGGCTCCACGTTGTCCCTGGATAGAGACGTGCATGAGGGCCTGTAAACCTGAAGTGCCCATTGTAAGGAAGTGGGTCTATTGTAGTATAGCCCTTAGGCAGGGCAGCCAAAAATTGGGAGGCTCCACATTGTCCCTGGATAGAGACGTGCATGATGGCCTGTAAACCTGAAGTGCCCATTGTAAGGAAGTGGGTGTATTATAGTATAGCCCTTAGGCAGGGCAGCCAAAAATTGGGAGGCTCCACATTGTCCCTGGATAGAGACGTGCATGATGGCCTGTAAACCTGAAGTGCCCATTGTAAGGAAGTGGGTGTATTATAGTATAGCCCTTAGGCAGGGCAGCCAAAAATTGGGAGGCTCCACATGGTCCCTGGATAGAGACGTGCATGATGGCCTGTAAACCTGAAGTGCCCATTGTAAGGAAGTGGGTCTATTGTAGTATAGCCCTTAGGCAGGGCAGCCAAAAATTGGGAGGCTCCACGTTGTCCCTGGATAGAGACGTGCATGAGGGCCTGTAAACCTGAAGTGCCCATTGTAAGGAAGTGGGTGTATTATAGTATAGCCCTTAGGCAGGGCAGCCAAAAATTGGGAGGCTCCACATTGTCCCTGGATAGAGACGTGCATGATGGCCTGTAAACCTGAAGTGCCCATTGTAAGGAAGTGGGTCTATTGTAGTATAGCCCTTAGGCAGGGCAGCCAAAAATTGGGAGGCTCCACGTTGTCCCTGGATAGAGACGTGCATGAGGGCCTGTAAACCTGAAGTGCCCATTGGAAGGAAGTGGGTCTATTGTAGTATAGCCCTTAGGCAGGGCAGCCAAAAATTGGGAGGCTCCACGTTGTCCCTGGATAGAGACGTGCATGAGGGCCTGTAAACCTGAAGTGCCCATTGTAAGGAAGTGGGTCTATTGTAGTATAGCCCTTAGGCAGGGCAGCCAAAAATTGGGAGGCTCCACGTTGTCCCTGGATAGAGACGTGCATGAGGGCCTGTAAACCTGAAGTGCCCATTGTAAGGAAGTGGGTCTATTGTAGTATAGCCCTTAGGCAGGGCAGCCAAAAATTGGGAGGCTCCACATTGTCCCTGGATAGAGACGTGCATGATGGCCTGTAAACCTGAAGTGCCCATTGTAAGGAAGTGGGTGTATTATAGTATAGCCCTTAGGCAGGGCAGCCAAAAATTGGGAGGCTCCACATTGTCCCTGGATAGAGACGTGCATGATGGCCTGTAAACCTGAAGTGCCCATTGTAAGGAAGTGGGTGTATTATAGTATAGCCCTTAGGCAGGGCAGCCAAAAATTGGGAGGCTCCACATTGTCCCTGGATAGAGACGTGCATGATGGCCTGTAAACCTGAAGTGCCCATTGTAAGGAAGTGGGTGTATTATAGTATAGCCCTTAGGCAGGGCAGCCAAAAATTGGGAGGCTCCACATTGTCCCTGGATAGAGACGTGCATGATGGCCTGTAAACCTGAAGTGCCCATTGTAAGGAAGTGGGTCTATTTTAGTATAGCCCTTAGGCAGGGCAGCCAAAAATTGGGAGGCTCCACGTTGTCCCTGGATAGAGACGTGCATGATGGCCTGTAAACCTGAAGTGCCCATTGTAAGGAAGTGGGTCTATTGTAGTATAGCCCTTAGGCAGGGCAGCCAAAAATTGGGAGGCTCCACGTTGTCCCTGGATAGAGACCTGTTAGGTTCTTAGTGCCTCCGTGCTTGCATTTAAAAACCGCACGTGTGTGCCTGTTGGTGGCAGCTTTCCGCTGCATTTGTGTGAGTTTTGCAAAAACTTGGATATAACGCACAAGTCTAGTGAATACACGTCAGCACAGCATTGCAAAATGCGCAAGGGCGTTGTCAACGAACAAGGAAGTGGACGTGATGGTGGTGCAGGCAGAGACCGAGGTTGTGTGCAAGCTCTAATTTCGCCACAACAAAGGGCCACATCTAGTCGCTCGCACGTCCTGTCCCAAATTCTTGGGGACCGCAGCAGTACACCGCTCTTGAACCAAGACCAGTGTCAACAGGTTGTTAGTTGGATAGCGGATAATGCTTCCAGTCAGATTGGCACCACCACAAACACTCTGTCTTCCACACGGTCAAGTGTCAGTAGCCGTGATACTGCACCGCACATTTCAGAACCTGATCCTCCTTCCTACCACCAGGCCGAGTACACGTCCACGGACATTACTGATCCCACACTTGGACACTCGGAAGAGCTGTTCGTTCACGTTTCCATTCACAAATTCTGGCCTCTCGCCAGCTCCTGTTGAAGTGGGCCATGACGAGATTGTATGTACAGATGCCCAAATATTTGAGCAGCCACGTTCTCACGAAGTTGGCAACGTGTCTCAACAAGGGGTGGACGATGATGAGACACAATTGTCAGGAAGTCAGGAGGAGGAGCAGGGTGCGGAAGAGGAAGACGACGTGGTGGATGATCCAGTAACTGACCCAACCTGGCAGGAGGATATGCAGAGCGAGGACAGCAGTGCACAGGGGGAGGGAGGCGTAGCATAACAACAGGCAGTAAGAAGCAGAGTGGTGGCCCCAGGCAGACGTCAGGCAACTGTTCCCCGGAACAACACGACACAAGGTGCCTGTACAAATGTTAGGTCTTCCCGAGTCTGGCTGTAATACTATTGTATGTATTGAGGATTTCGATTGCGTTAGGGCAATGACAACCAGAGACGAGTTCTTGGTGCAAGACGTTTATAATATGCAACCAGCAAATATGTACATAAACGGAACAAAAACACAGTAGAACATAAATACAGGAAATACCTTCCAGGGACGGAGCGAAAGGGAATTCCCGGGACCGCGCACCGGACTCCCCCAGGGAGACCACCAAGAGCGAACCCCTATACAGGGACTGTCTGGCAATCACCCCAGAAGCCCTAAATGCGCAGCAGCCGGGACACAAAAGAGCAATAGGTAAGTCCAAAAATGTCCGTACGTGATGTGAGTCCAGAGTGGTATTAAACGGAAGGAACCGGGCAGAAGTGCCGACCAAAGACGGCAAACGGAGTCCGGGCACAGCTAGATGATACCAGATGAAGTCCAGAGTCGGTGTCGGTTGTTTTCCAAGAGGATCCGAATAACAATCAGGAACCAAAAGCAGCAGGGCAGGAGCACACAGGAAGCAGTATACTCAGGCACTGGACTAAGCTTTAGGGGCGGCTTTTAAACAGATGGACAGGAAGTAGGGCAACAGAACAGAAAACTCCATGTTAACAAAGGGCAAGCTCTTTCAAAAGAAAACTGGAAAACCCGGAACTCTGACACTGGCAGTTTTTTAAGTTGGCTCCAGATGATTCTAAAAAGGCCATTTGCAACACCTGCCATGCCAGCATCAGCAGGGGTACCAAAACTAGCAGCCTGACCACCACCAGCATGATCAGGCACATGTCAGCCAAGCACCCGACTTTGTGGGAAGTACAACAGAGTCGAGGAGCAGTGCTTGCTGATGTCACTGCTACGTCTTCGCTGGTTGTGCATGCGAGCCAATCCCCTGTCCATGCTGCCTGCGAACAAGCCTCCTCCACTCCTGCACCTGCAGTTGCCTACGCAGAAAGAACACCATCATCAAGCACGTCCTTGTCCCAGCGCAACGTTCAGTTATCCATTCAGCAAACCTTTGAACGCAGGCGCAAATACACTGCCAACACCCCACATGCCACAGTTCTAAATGCTAACATTTCGCGACTGCTTGCGCTGGAAATGTTGCCTTTTAGGCTGGTTGAGACAGAAGCATTCCGCGACCTGATGGTGGCAGCTGTCCCACGTTACTCGGTCCACAGCCGCCACTATTTCTCCCGGTGTGCCGTCCCCGCATTGCATAACCACGTGTCACAAAACATCACACGTGCCCTGAACAACGCTGTTTCAGCCAAAGTCCACCTAACCACAGACACGTGGACAAGTGCATGTGGGCAAGGCCGCTACATCTCGTTGACGTCACACTGGGTTAATATTGTGCAAGCTGGGACCCAGTCTGAGCGAGGGACGGAACACGTCCTTCACACACCAAGTTTTGCAGGCCCTACCTCAGTCAGGGTTTCACACACACTCTACAGCTCCGGAATGTCATGCTCCTCAGCCTCCTCCTCCTCCTGCGCATCCTGATCCACTTTACCCTCCACACCAGTCCCAAGCTGGAAGTGTCGCGGGCGGAGGAGGGGACGGTGCGCTCTCCCACTGCTCGGGTCCGGCTGACGCTGCTCTACGGCTGCTGCTGCTCGTTGGCTCGAGCGATGGCCGGATCCCGGGGACTCGAGCGGCGCTACTCGCCCGTGAGTGAAAAGGGGTGGTTTGGGTTTTGGGGATATTGTCCGTGACGCCACCCACGGTTGTGGTGATTGTGTGGACACCACCGCTGCTCTGGACGGGGATCCCGGGAGCCTGTGACAGGGAGCAGCTTTGTTGTTATTTCTCCCCTCCGTGGGTAGGGGGGTTGGTTGTCCCGGGGCCTGGTGATGGGGTAGACATGGATGACAGGCGGGTTGCGGGGCCTGATGAGGTGCAGGGTCGCAGGGGCAGCGCTGTGCCGCACGGCACGGAGGTACTCACTCAGCCCAATGATGATGACACAGTTCACGGTTAAACAAGTGGCTGGATGGACGGGTCACTCGGACGGCTGCGGTTGTTCCTCCCTGCAGGTTAGTGATGACTGTCTCTCCCTGCACCTAAGTTAAGTGTTGGTAGTGATGGTTTCCCAACGGTAACCCGCTCCCCGACCTGGATATGGGCCGGAGGAGCCCCTTTTGCCCACAGGCGCTGGCCCTGGGAGACGGTTGCCCTTGGCGGTGGCTGTGTCTCCCCTTCACGGTTGTACGGTTGCCTTCTATCTGGACTTGGCTGTTTGGAAACCCTGAGGTTCCCTTCACTAACGGATTTGGCAAATTCACGGCGACACCAAGCCTTGCCGGGATCCGAAAGTCCTCTGCCAATGGTGCTGGCTTCTCTTTGTATACCGGTCCGGTACGGCCGGGTCACCACCCGTCCACGGTCCTTACGGCAGACTCCAATCGGCCTCCACTGCAGACGGTCACCACATCCTGCCAACCTTGCTGTCCTGTCCGGGCCACACACCCGGACCAACTTCAGGCTCTTTGCTGTCACTTTTCTCCTCTCTACTACTTTCCTCCTTCCACTTCCTTAGCTTAACTCTCACTGCCTGTGTTTTCCCTCCTCCTCGGTGGGTGGAGACCAACCGCCTGGCTCCACACCCTGGTGTGGACAACAGCCCCTGGGGAAGGCAACAAGGATTTTGTGTTTTGACTATGATATGCCTGCAGGGAGTGTGGGGTGTTTAAGTGTTGTGCTCTGTGGCCCCTGGCTTGTCCAGGGCGACACAGAAGCACTGCAGCACTGCCTCGGCAAAGCGGCAACAGGCAGTGCTGAAGCTAATCTGCATAGGTGACAAACCCCACAATGCAGAAGAGGTGTGGACAGCTCTGAAACAGCAGGCAGATCACTGGCTCACAACTCTGAACCTAAAGCCAGGAAAGGTCGTGTGTGACAATGGCCGGAACCTGGTGGCGGCTTTGAGGCGAGGCCAGCTGACACATGTTCCATGCGTGGCCCATGTGCTCAACCTCGTGGTTCAGCGGTTTCTAAAGTCATACTCAGAGCTGTCTGATCTGCTGGTAAAAGTTCGCCGCCTGTCTGCACATTTTCGAAAGTCACCTACTGCTTCAGCCGGCCTTGCCGGCTTAAGACGCCGTTTGCATCTTCCGGCACACAGACTGGTGTGTGATGTCCCCACGCGTTGGAATTCAACTCTGCACAAGTTGGTCAGGATATGTGAGCAGAAGAGGGCAGTTGTTGAGTACCTGCATCACCTAAGCCGTCGGGAAATGGGTCAAACTCCACACATAACACCTGAGGAGTGGAGATGGATGTCCGACCTATGCACCATCCGCCAAAACTTTGAGGACTCCACCAAGATGGTGAGCGGCGATGACGACATTATTAGCGTCACCATACCGCTTCTCTGCCTTCTAAAATGGTCTCTGCTCAAAAAACAACCATGATGCATTGCAGGCGGAGCGCGATGAGTTTGAGCAAGAAACAGTAGTGGGTGTGGGTGATGATAACACACAGCCCAGCCTCGTCTCATCACAACGTGCAGTGGAGGACTATGACGAGGAGGAGGATGAAGACATGGAGCAACTCTCTGGCCAAATTGAGGATATGACATGCAGTCATATCCTCGGTTCAGCGTGGCTGGCCAGAGGACAGGGTAGATGATGAGGAGGAGGAGGAGGAGGACAGCATGTTCAGTCATCGTGTTGGTCAGGATACTGAAGTGATGGCTGTTAAGAGTCTGGCACACATGGCTGACTTTATGGTAAGCTGCCTGTCTCGTGACCCTCGCGTTAAGAACATCTTGGCCGACAATCATTACTGGTTGGTAACACTGTTAGACCCACGCTAAAAGGAGAACTTTATGTCTCTTATTCCCGAGGCGGAGAGGTCAGGCAAAATGCAGCAGTTCCAGAAGGCCATAGTCACGGAAGTAGGCAAAGCATTCCCCTCACAAAACGCTAGCGGCATAGGTCATGAATCAGTGGACAACCGAGGCGTACAGCCGAGAGAGGCACAAGTCCAATCCGCCAGAGGTAGGGGAACAGTCTTTAAGATGTGGGACAGTTTTCTCAGCCCCTCACGTACCACAGCCCCTGAGGTGCGGGGTAGTGCCACAAGAAATCCTAAGTTTGCCCAGATGCTGAAGGAGTACCTTGCAGATCGAACAACTGTACTCCGACATTCCTCTGTGCCTTACAATTATTGGGTATCCAAGCTGGACACGTGACATGAATTGGCTCTCTACGCCTTGGAAGTCCTGGCCTGCCCTGCTGCTAGCGTTTTGTCAGAGCGTGTTTTTAGTGCCGCAGGTGGAATCATTACAGATAAACGCACCCGCCTGTCAACTGAAAATGCTGACAGGCTGACTCTGATCAAGATGAACAAGGGTTGGATTGGGCCAGACTTCACCACACCACCAGCAAATGAGAGCGGAATTTAAAGTTTGTCATGTACCTGCACTCACCCATGGGTACACACTTCTGGACTTTGGATAATCGCTGGACTGCTCCTCCTTCTCCTCATGCGCCACCATGATGATGACCGTTACAAATTGCAATACTTAGGCCTTTGTTTCAGGTATACCCCCAGTGGTAAATTTTTTCGCCCATTCTTTGCAGAATGGACATTACAACGACAGGAGACCCGCTCCTTTGCAATGGGAACAATGTTTTGAGGCCCTCATGCACGTCTCTACCCAGGGACAACGTGGAGCCTCCCAATTTTTGGCTGCCCTGCCTAAGGGCTATACTACAATAGACCCACTTCCTTCCAATGGGCACTTCAGGTTTACAGGCCCTCATGCACGTCTCTACCCAGGGACAACGTGGAGCCTCCCAATTTTTGGCTGCCCTGCCTAAGGGCTATACTACAATAGACCCACTTCCTTCCAATGGGCACTTCAGGTTTACAGGCCCTCATGCACGTCTCTATCCAGGGACAACGTGGAGCCTCCCAATTTTTGGCTGCCCTGCCTAAGGGCTATACTACAATAGACCCACTTCCTTACAATGGGCACTTCATGTTTACAGGCCATCATGCACGTCTGTATCCAGGGACAATATGGAGCCTGACACTGCCACCGACTGCCACACACATGCTGTTTTTAAATGCAAGCACGGACGCAATAAGAACCTAACTGGTTTTTAGGAGCGACAATTACTGAGAAGTCTGACACTATCAGACACTGCTGACTGACGTGTATTATTATACACTAGACTTGTGCGTTATATAATAGTTTGTGCAAAACGCGCACCTGTCCCCTGCCACCGACTGCCACACACGTGCTGTTTTTAAATGCAAGCACGGACGCAATAAGAACCTAACTAGTTTTTAGGAGCGACAATTACTGAGAAGTCTGACACTATCAGACACTGCTGACTGACGTGTATTATACACTAGACTTGTGCGTTATATAATAGTTTGTGCAAAACGCGCACCTGTACCCTGCCACCGACTGCCACACACGTGCTGTTTTTAAATGCAACCACGGACGCAATAAGAACCTAACTGGTTTTTAGGAGCGACAATTACTGAGAAGTCTGACACTATCAGACACTGCTGACTGACGTGTATTATTATACACTAGACTTGTGCGTTATATAATAGTTTGTGCAAAACGCGCACCTGTCCCCTGCCACCGACTGCCACACACGTGCTGTTTTTAAATGCAAGCACGGACGCAATAAGAACCTAACTGGTTTTTAGGAGCGACAATTACTGAGAAGTCTGACACTATCAGACACTGCTGACTGACGTGTATTATACACTAGACTTGTGCGTTATATAATAGTTTGTGCAAAACGCGCACCTGTCCCCTGCCACCGACTGCCACACACGTGCTGTTTTTAAATGCAAGCACGGACGCAATAAGAACCTAACTGGTTTTTAGGAGCGACAATTACTGAGAAGTCTGACACTATCAGACACTGCTGACTGACGTGTATTATACACTAGACTTGTGCGTTATATAATAGTTTGTGCAAAACGCGCACCTGTACGCTGCCACTGACTGCCACACACGTGCTGTTTTTAAATGCAACCACGGACGCAATAAGAACCTAACTGGTTTTTAGGAGCGACAATTACTGAGAAGTCTGACACTATCAGACACTGCTGACTGACGTGTATTATTATACACTAGACTTGTGCGTTATATAATAGTTTGTGCAAAACGCGCACCTGTCCCCTGCCACCGACTGCCACACACGTGCTGTTTTTAAATGCAAGCACGGACGCAATAAGAACCTAACTGGTTTTTAGGAGCGACAATTACTGAGAAGTCTGACACTATCAGACACTGCTGACTGACGTGTATTATACACTAGACTTGTGCGTTATATAATAGTTTGTGCAAAACGCGCACCTGTACGCTGCCACTGACTGCCACACACGTGCTGTTTTTAAATGCAACCACGGACGCAATAAGAACCTAACTGGTTTTTAGGAGCGACAATTACTGAGAAGTCTGACACTATCAGACACTGCTGACTGACATGTATTATACACTAGACTTGTGCGTTATATAATAGTTTGTGCAAAACGCGCACCTGTACGCTGCCACTGACTGCCACACACGTGCTGTTTTTAAATGCAAGCACGGACGCAATAAGAACCTAACTGGTTTTTAGGAGCGACAATTACTGAGAAGTCTGACACTATCTGGACTGTTTTACACTGTGTACACCAGCCCCAGATATGATGAAGGCTGGTATACGGTCACCACTACCCTGCCTGCCTGCCTGCCTGTATACTGCTACAATAGTCCTGACAAGGACTCTTCTGGTCACTAGCCTGTATTCCGACCTGGCTATACCCTGCCTGTATATAGCAACAATAGTCCTGAGAAGGACTCTGCTACTGTACTCCGACCTGGCTATACCCTGCCTGCCTGTATACAACTAGAATAGTCCTGAGAAGGACTTCTGGTCACACTGTTTGCAGCCCTGCTCCGGAACTAACTATAAAGGGCCGCAAAGCTTTCCCTGAATCAGCGACACTCTCCCTGCACTGACTGTCTGGATAGTTGTGAGCAGAGCACAGCGCGCCGGCCGATATAAAGGCTCGGTCACGCTGTGCAGGCCGGCCAATCACTGCAATTCCACAACTAACAGGGCTGTGGCATTGCAGTGGTCTGCCAGCCAATCCCTACATGAGGGCTGGCTCTCAAAAGAGCGCCAACATGCAGAAATGAAGACCACGAGTACAGCACGAGTATCGCGAGATTACTCGGTCCCCGCCGAGCAGCCCGAGTACAGCGATACTCGTGCGAGTACCGAGTAGTGACAAGCATGCTCGCTCATCACTAGTCACCACCTTGGATCTCAGTAAGAGATACTGGCAAATTCCCTTGACGAAGGAAGGTAGAGAAAGGTCGGCTTTTATAACCCCCTTTGGTCTGTATGAATTTCTAAACATGCCTTTCAGAATGAAAAACGCCCCTGCAACCTTTCAAAGAATGGTGGACCAGATCCCCCGGGTATGTGGCGACTTCACTTGTGCCTACCTGGATGATATCGCAGTCTTGAGCCACACATGGGAGGAACATCTGAATCAAGTAGCTGTTGTTCTTGACCAGATTCTCGCATGAGGCCTAACTATTCGACCTGATAAATGCCAATTGGGGATGGGTGAAGTCCAATACCTAGGGCATCGAGTAGGAGGAGGGAAGTAACATCCTGAACCTGCAGCATCCAGCCTATTAGAGACTGGCCTGTACCCCAAACTAAGAAACAAGTTATGGCTTTTTTGGGCACTGCCAGTTATTACCGAAAATTTGTTTCTCATTTCAGCTCTGTGGCCAAGCCCCTAACAGACCTCATGAAGAAAACGATGCCACGGCTGGTGATCTGGACTCCAGCCTGTGATGAGGCTTTTAACCGGCTGAAGGACACCTTGGTCTGCGACCCTGTTTTGGCTGCTCCAGACTATAAGAGGAGATTCATTGTGCAGACGGATGCCTCTTCTTATGGATTGGGAGCTGTACTCAGCCAGGTGAATGCAGCCGGGGAGGAGCACCCGATTGCCTACCTCAGCAGGAAACTGCTGGACCGACAAGTGGCCTATGCAACTGTTGAGAAGGAATGTCTGGCTGTAGTATGGGCCCTTAGGAAACAAAGGCCGTATCTGTATGGACGAGAATTCACTGTGGTTACTGATCACAATCCCCTCACCTGGCTGAACAGAGTCTCTGGGGACAATGGACGCTTTGTACGATGGAGCCTGGCTCTTCAACCCTATAACTTTACAATACAATATAGAAGGGGCAGCCAACACCAAAATGCAGACGGATTGTCGAGGCAAGAGGAGCCCTGAGTCAGGGTCGGCATGTTTACGTGTACTTGACAAGCGACCTGTTGAGGTCACTAGTCCGTACACAAATTGCGGGGGGAAGGGGTTGTAACAGTGTGTCCCTCCCCCTCCTTTGCTCATGGTTTAATAGTCTGTCTCTCCTTGACTGTCCTGTATGTACTACTGGTGAAGAATTGTTTGTTCTTCTCAGCATGGGACTTCTCCAATCCACAACTTGTTAAACAAGAAAGAGCCAGGACTTCTAAAGTCCATTCATGTATCAAGTGTCCAGGCGGAGTTGGACTCTTCTGCCCACCTAAGGGGCTGATCCCAGGAGAGAAGAACAATGAGACCCATGTTAGTTCAGTTAGTTGGATCTCGGCTGGAGAAGGACTAGGATCTATTGCTGAGGCTGGATCCTAGAGCCTGTGTATGGACTGTCACAGATTAAAGATCAGTGGCCTCGTGGGATTGCGTTTTGTTGTTCACCCTGTTGGACTCAAGGAACTCATATAAGGACCATTGCCATATTTTCCCTGGCGTTGGAATGCCGGGAGGTGCCCCTGGATCTTTTGTTTTGTTGTGGACTCTTTGCAGACTTTAAGTATTTATATTTGTTTGGTGCTTTATCTTTGTGGTTACTATAAAGCCCTTTGGATTGTTCCTTGGCTTGGCGTCCCTTACTACTCTGTCGCATACCCCGTCACGCGGTAACCCTTTGATTCTTATATTATTAAGTTGCATGTGTCCTAAGGCTTAGACCCTTATATTTAGTATTTCAATATCTTAAAAGATATGAAATGCATTTTCTATAATTACTTTGAGTTGAAACATTTCAGTCTGCAGTCTGTTTTCATTAATTCATTTTTAGACCCCAATATATTTAATTTTCATCCTGCTCCTAGTTTCACATTTTTTGTACATTTTGCTTGCCCCTCTGTCATTAAGGCAATATTCTGCAGATTGGAAGCCCAATCAGGGTAGCTTTAACCACAGGACAATACGTCCAGCAGTGCCTTGCTGGCATCAGAGAACACAATATATTGCCAATGGAAAATTCCAAAAGAGAAGGAATATCAAACTGGATCTGAGACATTGTGTTTACAGTTTAATTTTTCATACAACTTACCATCCAATATAACACATTGGTTGTGTCCATGTTAGTATTGTTTGATTTACTACAGTATGGCTCCACCTTTGGTTCAAAGTGTATAGTAACATTCACATTCACAAAATGAGCAGAGTGCTGGTGGACAAGCTTTCTCTTTCATTCTTCACACAGTCAGATATCTGCATAGTGATCTTTTATTCACTGCAGGACAGCCAGTAGAAATATCTTTTTTGTCCTGATTGTTAAAAATAAAACAGGACAGTACAGTACAGTAGTGCAGCAGAATGCGCTAGAATAGTCACACCTGTGACTCACACTGCTGGTATGCGCCGTCATACCCACTGTGGGCACTGGAAGCCCAGCCAGACTGCAGGAATTTGTATTCACTGTGTCCTGCAGATTTCTGCTTCCTCGACCTATCCCTGGTCCATAGTGGCAAACTAGACAGTTCCTCTCTTCATACCTTTGCCTGAGTATAGGTAATTTTCAATTTCTCTCTTGAGATCTGCCTGAAAACGTTTCTGTTTGAATCTCCAGAAATTGGCGCTGCTTGCTTCCAGTTAATTCTGATCTCTGCTCTCCTGTGCTCGGCTTCATTTTCTGAAACTGTTCTGCTTGCTCTGACCTCGGATTGTCTAACTATTTCTCATGTCTCCATCTGCATGTATCTCACACCTCTGTCTCTGACTCCCCAATCAGCTGCTGCAGTCTTGGAGACTGTCCTGGAGTGGTACCTGGTGACTACCAGCAGCCAAGCCTATCCTCACCATCAGAGGCTCTAGCAAATAGTCACTCATGTAGAAGCTCTAGCAAATAGTTACTTAGTCATGTCTTTTAAGGGTAAGCCCGGGCAGTGGTGCAGTGCATCCACAACCACTAGCCATCACAAAAAGACCCCTTATTTGATAATTTTTAGGAATTATGTTGTCAGCTGCCAGAATTAATTCATCTTTTGCAACACAGATTACCAGCTGCATCATGGCAGAAAACTGAAGAAAATTGTATTTTAATGTAACATACTAGTAGATTTTATAAGCCTTTTTCTTACATGAAAATGATTTTCATTTGCATGTGCAGCTTTTTTATAACAACTATCAGATACAGTACATGTCATTATACTTTTATAGTCAACCTTAAAAAGTTTTCCCAAAAAAATCAAGTTTTCTCTTATCTAAATGATAACTTACTGATTGCTGGAGGTCTAATGTTTGGGACCCCTAGTGATCCTGAGAAAAAGGCTTTAGACCCCCCCCCCCAAGAATGGGGCTCTACAGCTCATCGAATAGTGAAAGTGCACATGTATGGCCTCTGATCTGTTTCTTCTCTATGGGATTGTTGAGCACAGCAATTGGCTACTTCCGCCATTCCAAAGACAATAAATGAAGTTGAAGCCATGCATGCACAACTCCTCTCCTTTCAGAATGAGGCTGCAGTGCCCATGTCTCATGATCACTAGGGTTAAAGCGGTTGTAACTGTAGCAATCAGTAAGTCATCTCCTATCCTACAGATAGTGGATACATTGTTTTTTTTAGGAATAAACCTTTATCTCTGCAGCCAGTATACCTCATTTGACCTTCTTTCATTCAACCTATGTAACCTATGATGTCACTATGTCACATGACACCAATATCCTATCACAGCTCTGCATTCAATAATTACCTGACCGCTTACGGCATAACACTAGCTCTCTATTATTTATTCCTTCTGTATAGATACTTCACTATATTGCATGATTATGCATATCTTCTGTACTCTATCCTGCACTTGCCTCACAGTTCAATATACTGTACTGTATTCTGTATGTTCTAGATGTCAGGTTTTTTCTTAGCTTTTTTTCTCAGCTTTTTTATTTTTTTTCCACTGTTTCACTAGAAACAGATACTTTATGATCACTTGTGTTATTGAATATTTGTGTTTCTGGTTTACCCTAGATATCCAGCATATCCATACAGAAATATTATGTTATTGTAAGACGACATAGAAAGATTTCATAATAATGCTTGAATTTGGATTTATTTTCTAATATATAGCCTATTACTGTATTTGGATCTTTTGTACATATTTTACCATTGTTCTTTTATCTGTCATAGTCTGAATAAAGCCAGAAGAATGCAAATGTTCATATAAAATCTGATGTGCCATTTGTAAGTAAAAGAATACTGATCAAATTCAAGTGAGTCTTCAGAGTTGTTATTATTATTATTTTTTTATTATTATAGCAAAATTTATTCAATAGTGCTTTAGATGGGAAAAGGGGTACACATATTAGAGACAGAGTACAATAGTCTTGATCAATACAGGGCACAGACAGGTGCAGGAGGAGGGAAGACCCTTCACACAAGGGCCCACAGTCTACAGGGGACTGGGGGAAGATACAGGAGGTGAGGGTAGAGATGGTCGTGCTGTGCTGTGGACTGAGGGTTACTATAGGTGGTTGGCTTTTTGGAAGATGTAGGTCTTCAGGTTCCTTTTGGAACTTTCCAAGATAGGCGACAATCTATGTTGGGGCAGAGAGTTCCAGAATATGAGGGATGCACAGGAGATATATTGTATGCAATTGTAGAAAGAGGAGATAAGAGGAGACAAGGTGATCTCGTGAGGATTGGCGGTTATGTGCAGGTAAGTTCCGGGAGACTAGGCTATAGATGTAAAGCGAACACAGGTTGGGGATGACTTTGTCTGTCATGCTTAGGGTTTTGAACTTGAGTCATTGGGCAATGGGGAGCCAGTAAAGAGATTGGCAGAGAGGAGAGGTCAGGGAGTAGTGGGGGGACAGGTGGATTAGTTGTGCAGCATAGCTTAGAATGGATTGTAGGGTTGTCAGAGGGGAGACCACAGAGCAGGTGGTTGCAATAGTTCAGGTTGGAGATGATGAGGACATGCAATAGTGTTTTTGCAGATTCTTGGTTGAGAAACGCACAAATCTGTGAAATGTTTTTGAGTTGGAGTCAACATTAGGTAAAGATAGTTTGGATATGGGGCTTGAAGATGAGTGCAGAGTTGAGGGTTGCCTGAAGGCAGCGGGCATGTGAGACTGGGGAGAGTGAGCAGCCATCGAGTTTGATGGATAGGTTTGTTCAGGGGAAGTTGAGTGAGGAGGAAGAATGGTAATGAATTTTGTTTGGTCTTTGTTAAGTTTTACAAATCAATCAGAGAAAAAGGATGAAATATCAGATAGACTTTGTGGGATTCTCGTTAGTAAGGTGGTGATATCAGGTCCATAGAGAGATCGGTAGATCTGTGTATCATCAGCGTAGAGATGATACTGAAAGCCATGGTACTCTATGAGCTGCTCCAGGCCGATGGTATAGATTGAGAAGAGAAGGGATCCAAGAACCGAACCTTGGTGGACACTGAGAGATAGGAGGTGAGGTGAGGAAGTGGTGTGAGAATGACAGATGCTGAAAGTTTGGTCAGTTAGATGTGAAAAGATCAAAGGTAGTGAAGCCCAAAGATAAAAATATCTGTAGTAGAAGGGGATGGTCCACTGTGTCGATGACAGAGGACAGGTCCAGGAACAGGACAGACTAGTGTTGCTTGGCTTTGGCGGTTAGTAGGTTATTGGGGATTTTAACTAGGGCAGTTTGAGTGGAATGATCCAGAGCAAAAGGCAGATTGTAGCTGGTCAAAGAGGGAGCAGGTGGAGAGGTGGGAGGACATTTCAAGATGGACATGCTGTTCCACTAGTTTTGTGGCATAGTGGAGAAGTGATATAGGGCAATAGCAAGACACAGAGTATGAGGAAGAGAGCATTTTTTGAGGATGGGTATAATCAAGGTGTGTTTAAAGCATGATGGGAATACACCAGTTATTAGTGATAGGTTGAAGAGATGGGTTAATGTTGGGATGAAGACTGCGGTGAGGCTGGAGATGAGGTGTGACATGGTGGAGAAACTGGATTTGGATGAAGAGGGCTGACTATATATGAGGTAAGGGTGTGGGGATTATGGGAAAAAGATTATTCCAATGTTGACAATCTTCTGTTTGAAGAAATCGGCAAAGTCTTCAGCTGAGATGAGAGGAGAGGAAGGAGGGGCCGGGAAATGGAAAAGAGAGTTAAAAGTGTTGAATAGCTTTATAGGGTTGTGTGATAGGGAGTATATGAGAGATTAGAAGTAGGATTGTTTTGCAGTGGTGAGTGTGGACTTGAAATTGGTGAGGGACTGTTTATATGTGATGAAGTGCTTGGTGGGTTTTGGTATGCATGAGGGGGCAGCCGATTCGAGAGCTGCAGAGATTGTGGTATTATGTAAAGTAGCAGCATCTGCATCATGTAAGTAAGCTATATCTGCAAGCGGGAGAAGGGACTGAGAAAGTGAGTGTAAATAAAGATGTTCGAGATTTCTGCTTGGGTGTGTATGTTGTGGAGTGAGAGTTGGGAACTTGGAGAAGAGAGGAAAGAGAATGTAAGTAGGTTTTGGTCAGACAAGGGGAGAGGTAAATTTGAGGGGTTATATAGGGTGCCGAGGTGGGTGATTATGAGGTCCAGCATGTGGCCATCTTTGTGGTTGGCTGCAGCGGACCATTGAGTGAGGCCAAAGGAGGGAGTAAGTGTTAAAAGTTTAGGGGCAGCTGCATGGAAGGTGTCAATGTGGATGTTGAAATCGCCTTGATGATAGTGGGGATCTCAGGGGAAAGGAAATGTAGTAGCTAGGTGGTGAAGTGGTGAAGAAAGGTGGTGTCTGGCCTTAGAGGGGCAGTAAAAGACAGCTAGTTGGAGGTTAGATGGAGAGTATATGCTGACACAGTGCACTTCAAAAGAGAAGAAAATAATGGAGGGTTGCAGTGGAATTTGGGGAAGGAGCATTTTTCTGACAGGAGAAAACCAATTCCTCCACCATGCTTGTTACTGGGGCGGGGTGTGTGAAAAAGATGAAAACCACCATCAGAATGTGCAGCTGGAGAGGCTTTGTCAAAGGGGGCGAGCCAGGTTTCAGTGATGCTGAAGAATGAAAGTTTGTTAGTAAGGAAAAGATCATGGATGTATGAAAGTTTATTGCAGACAGAGCAGGCGTTCCATAGGGCCCTTGTAAGGGGGACTGAGGAAGCAGGGACTGGGTGAATGGGTATAAGGTTAGTAGGGTTGTGAGTTTGTAATAGATCGTGGATGGGGTGGAGGGCCAGGATTTTGAGAGATATCACCAGCAATGAGAAGTAGAGAAAGTATTAAAAGGTGCGAGCAGGAGAGGGCATGAGACACAGGGTTTCATGTTGAAGAACAGATCTGAGGAGGAGGTGAGATGGGTGGGCAGGATGAAGGGAGAGAAGATCAGTTCCTTATCAGGTTTAGGGATTGGGGGTTAGCAGGACTTGAAGTATTATAGTAATAAAATTGAAGAGAAACTTAAACATTGTTTACAGTGACTATGTATCCAGTTGCTATCTTGTCCAAGTAAGGTCTAATTCATTGCAGTACACTTGTATGATGTACGCTCAAATGATGCAGACTTAAGGCCACTTTACACACAACGATATCGCTAGCGATCTCGTTAGCGATGTGACATGCCCAGATCGTTGCTACGATTTGCCGTGATCACTGATAGGTCATTTTGTAGCGGTCACATGTACCCATCTCACAAACGACGCTACATCATTCAGAGATATATTGTTTGACCAAGTCTGTCGTGTGGAAACAGACGCGTATGTCGCTGATGACGGACGCACTAACGATGTTGTTCGTCATTGGCAGGGTGTCAAACGTAGCAATATGTCTGCTGCGTTCGAAACGACAAACAATATTTTGAAACTGAACGTCGTGTCAACGATCAACGATTTTTGCTATTTTTAAGATCGTTCGGAGTCGCTCTTAGGTGTCACACGCAACGACGTCAATAACGATGATGGAAGTACGTCACGAAAACCGTGACCCCGATGACATATCGTCAGATAAATCGTAGTGTGTAACGGAGCCTTTAAGTCTTAAGCAGACTTTGAGGTCACAATATATACACATACAAATGCAATCAGGTGTGAAGTGGAGGGGTGAGGCATGGACTCATATTGGACACTTAATCAAAGGAACCAGATGTAAGATAGAACATGCAGGGTAAACAAGGTCATAAAAGAAAGGGAGGAGGGAAGTAGAGTGAGAAATGTATGCATAACAGTCAGGGATATGCAGCACATACAGGAGGTATCAGATGATAAGAAAGTTGGGTACAAAAGGACTCATACTAGTCAGTTATATGCAGCACACACAGGTGGGATCAGAGGAGAGGAAAGTTGGGTACACATGGACGTATACCTGTGGTAAGATAGACATTATGATTAGATAATGATCAGGGAGTTGTGATGATAGATGACCAATTGCATCATATTAATTCCGATCTAATTTATTGAAGTACACTTGTATGATGCACACTCACATGATGCAGACTGAAAGAGTTCCTGTTGTATATTCTATATACGATCATATGGTACTGGAATCGTACTGGAATCTCCCGCTACACCTGAATCTTCTTCCATCAAATAATGTGCTATGGTTCGATCATCTATACATACCGCAGCTGGCAGCATCAATTGTAATCAATTATGTATATTGTAATGTATGACTAATAGCGCTACAGAAGTGCACAATTTCTCACTAGCATAACTAAGCATTGCAGCCCCAATACTATATGTTTTTATACTGTACAAATGTAATGGTTAGGATAAAAAAAAGTTTTCTGCCTTTGTTGATTATGGTTTACATACTATGAGATGTAAAGTGTAGTAGAATATAAAAATCCTGCAGTTTACACAAGATACTTGATTTTAATTGCAAGTCAAACTAAATTACTGTATTCTAGAAATTTCCTTTGGGCACTGAGCAACCATATGCTTTCAAGCTGCAGAAATCTAAAATACTTTGTCTTATAATATTATGTAAGGAGAAAATGACATAGCGACAATCAGGACTAGCTTGTTTAAAGTTCGTCAAAAACTACCTATAAAAGGCCAAAAATGTTATTTTTAGTGCACTTTTTTAATGCTTAATATGTATTTGGCAAATGCTTATGTCAAAATTGTTAGGAAACACTGTTAGGTTTGAAAGATTGGTATTTGATATTATACTTACTGTAATGTTAGTGATTGCCTGATGATTGATAGATTAAATATGTTGTGCTTATGTGATTCTTATTACAAATTTATAGTGGTTGGAGCTCCAATTTTTTTGTATAGATCTCCAGCACTTATGCATGGGTTTGTACAAAATGTCATTCGCTCAAAACAACAGCCAATAGATGGAGCATCAGAGCGTACGGCATAGGGCATATGACTACTGTAATGTTCTCCGACACTCAATCTGCTATCTAATGAACCAGTAAAGCTTCTCAATCATTGTCCCAAGTCTCATAACCTCATTATTGTAGTTCTCCATGAGACATGAAAACTATTTGTTTAGAAGTACTTTGTATATTGTCATTGAAAAAAATGCTTTTAATTACTCCGGAGTGAGGTCTCGAAGTTGTGGTGTTTCCTTGTATTTAGAGATTCTGGACAATGCCAAAGCCAGGTCTAGCGGGAAAGAAGCATCTTGTAATTGAAGAAAGACACATGTTTTACCAAGATATATTAAAAAGTCTATTGCCCTATAACTCTATGAAAAGTATAGATATGCTTTACATTTGCTTCCATATGCCTTTGTAAAGATTTTTGTCTCTTGGGAAGCTGAAAAATTTAATTGAAAGTAAGAAAATCTCATGTATTTTGCTGTAAGGTAGGTTAGAAATATATTTTATATTGGATATATATTTAGATGTTCTTGACCTTCTTTCAAATTGTCCATATTTCTGAACAATTTCACCTTATATGTCATATTTTAAGAACATAACTGTTGTCAATTTTATATATTCAAAAGGTTGAAATAATCACGATTGTATCGCCACCGTCAAGAAAATTGGTAGATTTAAAAATAAAGCCCTAATAAAATCAATACAGAAAATATATATACAGTACTAAAATATTTTTCCTTGGGTGATGATGGTGCTAAAGGTAATGATTTACAAATAGAAAGGTGGAAACCCTTTTATCTAAGATAGAACAAAGCACAATTAGAAATAAATCAATTAATGATTTTCAAGTTGCTGTTTAAAATTAATGTCCTAAAAAGTGACTAACGCATTCACATTTTGCAGGAGCCAAATTTACATGTCCGTGAAAAACAGTCCATTCAGGTCCCATGATATATGGACTGGCCATGGGTCTCCCAATCGAATCTCAGCAGTTTTTCTATGCCTATTAAGCTAGGGTTGGGAGAACCATGGCCACCTCATACATTACTTGACTACATTTTTATGGTGGAGCATAGCTGTTTGAAGATGCATCAAGTTCATTAAATGCAGAGAAATAGATATAAAAATGGCGATATCAGGTGCTGCAGATCAATGAGGGAAGCCACTGTAATATCTTACTTTTTATTAATACAATGCGTTTCCGGGACGGTCCGTCCCCTTCATCAGGTATCAGCTGATTCCTGATGAAGAGGATGAACAGTCCAGGAAATGCATTGCATTAATAAAAAGTAAATAATTACAGTGGCTTCCCTCATTGATCTGCAGCACCTGATACGCCATTTTTATATCTATTTCTCTGCATGTTATTTCCCCTCTGGGGGTTGGTGACTGGGGTAGCAGCAATAAATCAGAAATCCTCCACTGAGGCTAGGAACAGCCGGAGGGACATGGAATCACTCACTGACAGCTCCAGGGGCGACCATTTATCCTCCTGCTTACTTTGCTCTGGGCTCTCCTTGTGAGGTCTGAGGTGAATTCGTCTGCTAGTGTTGCATCCTCCTGATTGTTCATCTCTGGGTCTGCAAGTGGGATTTGAGGCTGACAGGAGACAGCACCCATCCAGGACGTGAGTGAGCCCATTCATTATCCAGAGGTCACTGTCATGCATGCATGCTGTTTGCAGTGTTGTGCCTGCTGCACAATTTGCTCAGGTAAGCGCTATACTTACTTACCCCTGTTCCATTTCAGACTAGGATTCTACACAGGAGTGTACCTTGTCCATTCTTGTTTTCCAAATTCATTAAGTGGCACTCACCTCACTGCAAACTCATTAAGACAGAGATGCTTCCAAATACACTGGCAAGCAAAAGGGTAACAATGTTTTGAACTAAAAAAAAATTAACAAATCCAGAATACCCTGTATGACTAACCCCTTTACCCTGGGGAGATTTTCTGTTTTTTTTTCTATTTTTTTTTTGCTCCCGTTCTTCTGAGATCCTTAACTTTTTTATTGTTCTGTCAATATTGCCATATAAGGGCTTATTTTTTGCAGAATGAGATGTACTTTTAAATGAAACTATGAATTTTACCATATAGCGTACTGGAAAATGGCAAAAAAATTCAAAGTTTGGAAAATTGCAAAAAAACTGCGATAGCACAATTGTTTTTGGGATATTTTATTCACCGTATTCACTATATGGTAAAACTGATGTATTGGTGTAATGCCTCAGGCTGGTACAAGTTCGTAGACACCAAATAAGTACAGATTCAGGGTATGTGCGCACGTTGCTTTTTACCTGCTTTTTTGCTGCTTTTTCTTCTGCGCTGTTTAATGCCAGAATGGATGTGTTCTTCTATTCAAGCAAAGTCTATGGGAATTTGGGTTTCTTGTTCACACTATGTTGTTCAAAATGCTGCCTTTTTGTGGCAGAACTTTGGTCAAAAACTCAGCTTTTCAAAGAAGCAACATGTCAATTGTTTTTGCCATTTGGGTTTTGCACTGCAAAGCTGAGTTTTTGACCAAAGTTCTGCCACAAAAAGGCAGCATTTTGAACAACATAGTGTGAACAAGAAACCCAAATTCCCATAGACTTTGCTTGAATAGAAGAACACATCCATTCTGGCATTAAACAGCGCAGAAGAAAAAGCAGCAAAAAAGCAGGTAAAAAGCAACGTGCGCACATACCCTTACTTTTATCTTAAGGCTTAAAAAAATCCACAAACTTGTCCAAAAAAAGTGGTGCCCTTTTTGCGCCATATTCCAAAATCCGTAGGGTTCTCATTTTTCATGATCATGGGGTTCAGTGATGATTTTTTTTGTGTGCCTCGAGGTGATGTTTTTAGCGGTACCATTTTTGTGCAGGTGCTACGCTTTGATCGCCCGTTATTACATTTTGCGCAAAATTTGTGTCAACCCAAAAAATGTAATTTTGGCGCTTATAATTTTTCTGCAGCTACACAGTTTACCCATCAGGTTAATTGATTTTATATTGTGATAGACTGGGCATTTCTGAATGCGGCAATACCAAATATGTGTATATTTTTTATTTTTTTAACCCTCTAATTTTCAATGGGGCGAATGTGGGGTGATTTGAACTTTTAGGTTTTTTATTTTTTTTTTAAATTTTTTAAAACTTTTTTTAGCTTTTTTTTTGTTTTATTAGTCCCCCTAGGGGACTGTTAAGGATCAGCAGTCTGATCACTTGTGCATTTCTGTAGATCACAGCTACACAGCTGAGATCTGCTGAAATACTGCGGTCCTCTCACACACAGCGCTCTGCTGGCAGTGAGAGGAAGTAACTCATGATAGCTACAGGAGTGAGTCATCACATGACCCTGTGCTATCATGGCAGCCATAAGCTCCATGTGATAACGTCACCTGACTTTTGATGGCATCCGGTGAATACGTGTTTGCTGCGCTGGGTATGTACATTGGGCTGTCGCAGTTTGATAGCCCAATGTAACGGGTTAAAAGAGCAGGTGGATCGTGGATCTACTCGTGCCTGGGAGGCACACTTGTCAGCTGTTCAAATCAGCAGCCGGCGAGGATTAAAAATGTATCTTCTTCTTTATTCAAGAAAAGACAAAATTTTAAGACATGGAGCCGAAGCACACACATCACATGACCCTGACGCATTTCCGTCGCCCATAGCGTCCTTAGTCATAACCATAAAGGATGTGCTGGATTTCCTAATTTTTTTAGGTTTACAGTATGTCTTCCCTGGTGGACTACATCTGAGCACTGCACCACATGTGCACACAACAACTCCACAATTAGGAACGTCAGCAGCTCCTTTCTACCTTCTTTCACCTCCTGAATGTTTTGAACTTTGAACTTTCAGGATCCACATCTCACCATCCACTACAGCTTTGAGTGTGAAACTACCTTCATTTTATAGACAATAATCTTGGCTATCTCATAAATAAATTTGACTTGCAACAAATTAGGATATTAGCTATGTAGATTCATGTCATGTCACTCCATTATTACTGTTTTGCTCCTGAAAATCTAAATTTTTATTATTTTGTTAGTATTTTTATTAGTAAAATTAGTTATTTAGTATTAAATCCACCTTTGGCTTTCAAAAGTTCCTGACTTCTTCTGGGCATGCTCTCAATCAGATTCAAACATGTCTCAACTGAAATCTGATCCCAGGTCTCCTCTACACATTCCCAATTGAGTATTGAGACCATCATCGATACTAGTCATGTATCCAATGAATTTTGCTGTGCAACAACCCACCATACTAGACAGTTCCTTCAATATCTCTATCAGTTAGCCTCTTTTTCCCTTCTTTATTCCTTCTTTCTTACAGATCCATTTGCACCCATTAGAGCCTAGTCTATTAACTTTCGTCTCACTGCTTCAAATCACCCATTTCCAATTTTCTACTGTCCACTTACTTTTTTGCAAACTCAAGCCGGCACATCTTATGAGGATATTGAAGTTGTAGGC
Source organism: Anomaloglossus baeobatrachus (assembly GCF_048569485.1). Classification (NCBI taxonomy): domain Eukaryota; kingdom Metazoa; phylum Chordata; class Amphibia; order Anura; family Aromobatidae; genus Anomaloglossus; species Anomaloglossus baeobatrachus. The sequence goes on along the minus strand of NC_134356.1, from coordinate 325,208,823 downwards.
TTCTACATCTTTTTTTGAGCCACCATGTAAGATCTGTGTAATGTGCATTGCACGGTGCTTGCATGAATGTCTGTGATCTCACAATTATGAAGCAGTCGGTCCACCTCCACTGTCGTGTTTGCCGCTTCAGAACTTATATGCCTTGTGATGGGCTGACTTGTTGACTCCAATATTTGCCTGGAAGTCCAGCTCTTGGCTTTTTAATGGATGAATGGACTTCATTTTGTATTCTTCAAACTGTCATGGCACTCATGTACCGTCCCGGGGCTCGGCCGGCTGCCGAGCCGCTCAGATCCGGGCTCGTCGGTGAGTGGCTTGAGCTCCTCCCGGACCCGGGGGTCAAGTTGCTCTGAAGGGATGCTGGCGCTACGTGAGGGGTGGTGTTCGGTGGGGAGGTTCATGGCCGGGGCCGTGGTTGTTTGGGGGTTAAGTTCGTGATGCCACCCATGGGTTGTGGTGAATGTGGACACCACTGCTGCCATTAACTAGGCTCCCGGAGATGGTGTTGTGCAGCCTGGTGTTGACCCCTCTGTGAGCAGGAGGTGATAGTCCCGGGGTCCGGTGGTTGTGAGCTGCGGGCGGGATGGTGCGGTGCGATGTGTTGCCCGAGGGCACTGTTGTACTCACTGTTATAAATTCACCGGAGTCTCTGGTAAACCAAAAAGGATGGTGGTCGGTGCCCGCAGCCGGCTGCACTTTGCCCCTTACTCAGGTTGGTAGTTCCCGCCTTTCTCCTGCACCTCTGCAGTAGAATGCTGACTTCCTTCGCTTCAGCGACGGGAGACCGCTCCCCGGCTAGTGGATGTCGGGGAGCCCGTTTGCCCACAGATGCTGGCCCGTGGGATCTCTATGCCTGTGTGGTGGCTTTCTATCCCCCTTGTTGGGCTGTTGCCTTCATTCTTGACTTGGGTGGGAAAGAACCTAAGGTCCAGACCCCAATCAGTGAATTTGACTCGGTCCAGTGGCTTCTGGGCCTCGTACTGGGTCTGATTACCCCTCCTGGTGCTCCGGTTTCCCCGTTTCGCTACCGGTGGGCCACTACCCTGTCCCGGTCCCTGACGGTTCCACCGGCTGTCTTCCTGGCTCCTGCAGGTGGCCACCACCGTCTGCCTCCTGGCCACAGGGTATCTGGGCTCCTACCCAGATCCCTGACAGACGTTACTACTTTCCAACTACTCTCCTTCACCTCCAAAACTGATCTGTCTGTTTTTCCCGCCCCGGGTGTGAACGTCAAGACCTGAGAGGGGTAACTCAGGGTTTTTAGGTTGGCTGCTGATACCTTTTTAGGGGAAGGGTGTTTGTGCAAGGGCCTACCTGTGCCTACCTGGCTAGTCCAGGGTGTCACACTCACATGATGCAGTTTGGCAATTTTCTTGGCCGACAGAATGCTATCAATGAGCTGGATGATGCTGTTTCTCTTTTCTTGGGAAATTTTCATGGTGGCTCCTCGATTTAAACCAGTGACCTTTTCCTTTGGAAGCAACCTAATAATACACTGTGGTATTAGGAAATATGATATACGGATGTAATTTGTACTATAGAGGAAGAATAATATTTTTCCACCACCAGGAGCAAAACAGTAACAGTGCAGTGACATGACAAGAACCTACATAACAAGTCATATGCTAAATATTTGCAAGTCAAATTTATGTAAGAGATTACCACGATAATTGTCTATAAAATTATGGTAGTGTCACACTAAAAGCTGTAGTGGATGGTGAAATGTGGAGCCTGAAAGTCAAAAGCTCAAAACATTGTTATCCTTTTGCTGATGACTGTAAATAAAGTATGATGCATTTTACTCCAGTGAGCCATTCATCAAGACTGGTTTGCAAAACACCAGTCTTGATTAATCCCATGGAGATGTGTGACCGGAAAGATCAAATCACCAATATATGTCTGCACGCCAGTGAACAGTACACGCCTGCCATCATGAACAGCTTGCTGACCGTTTTTAACTTTGTAATGGGTAGATGTGTTTCTCTTTTCTTCTTTTTCTTTATAAACATATGTGAAAATCACTGTAGATGAAAACTGAGAAACTGACCACACAGTGATGAAAATCTGATCTAAAATACTGATGAAAATTGGTCCAATTTTTCACTTACGAGGGAAAAAACTGATTCTGGAATAAGGCGTTACACCATTTTATGCAGACAGGCATAGAACTACTTTATAAATAATATCTGTTGTAAAAAGCTGTAATATACCTGAAAATTCCTGAAAATGTTTATAGCGACATTTGTAGGGGTTATTTTTGGTTAGATTGTGTAAATCGTACTGTAAATCAAACAGCTTTGCTCTAAGAAAAGTTCAATTATGGAGATATTTTGGTTTCACTCCTTAGAAAAATACTGTAGATTCTCATTTCCAGATAACTTAATTACTGTAATGTGCAAACAAATTAAGTTCATAGTCCCAGTTGCCAAATCTACACTTTTACTCTTTAAATTTTTCATAATCTTTCACAAGAAATGGACCAAGCATGGTAGCTAATAAATGTTTTCTTAAAAATTATAATAAGGACCATTGTATGTGTCTTTGCCATGTAAAAAAATATGCTAGTTGTGGGACCTTTCCATGAATTTTGTATTGTGGTCAACCGGCTTCATGTTAGGTATGAAGTTAAAGAAGTTATCAACTATTGAACAACCCATGGTTAAGCAATTCAGGACTTAAACAAAATTATCAATATTGGAACGCCATCATCTCTGAAATGTCATCGCTACAGACAGTGAGTATATATTGTATATGTTTTCTATGTTGGTAGGGAACAACTTCATTAAGGCTTAATATCGTGCAGCAACAATTGTAACCATAACTATTTGTAAGTTTCTGAATGATTCTGTTGATTATTACTTAATGTACCACTCAAATGTTTGTTTTTTATTGCAGGATTGAGGCAACTAATGTAAACTTGTTGCACTTATGCCTGCTTTACACGAGTCGACTGATCGTGCGATTTCATGATCGATCGTACCCGCCCCCGTCGTTTGTGCGTCATGGGCAAATCGCTGCCCGTGTCGCACAAAGTCGTGAAACCCCCATCACACGTACTTAGCTACTGAGCGACGTCGCTGTGAGCGGCAAACATCCTTTTCCTGAAGAGGGAGGGATGTTCTGCGTCACAGCGACGTCACACAGCCGCCGGTCAATAGAAGCGGAGAGGCGGAGATGAGCGGGACGTAAACATTCCGCCCAACTCCTTCCTTCCGCATAGACGGCGAGTGCCGCGGGATGCAGGTAAGCTGTGTTCATCATTCCCGGGGTGTCACACGGAGCGATGTGTGCTTTCCCGGGTACGATGAACAACCGGCGCCATTTTAAATAAACTATATTTTGAAACTGAACGACGAGTACACGACTCACGATTTGTGAGCGATACTGCGACGCTCGGAGGTGTTACACGAGACGACGTCGTGAACAATGCCAGATGTGCGTCACGAAAACCGTGACCCCGACGATGCATCGCACGATAGCTCGTCTCGTGTAAAGCACCCTTAAGGCGGGCTTTGCACGTTGCGACATCGCAAGCCGATGCTGCGATGTCGCACGCGATAGTCCCCGCCCCCGTCACAGGTACGATATCGTGTGATAGCTGGCGTAGCGAAAATTATCGCTACGCCAGCTTCACACGCACTCACCCGCCCTGCGACCGTCGCTCTGGCCGTCGCCCCGCCTCCTTCCTAAGGGGGCGGGTCGTGCGGCGTCATAGCGACGTCACACGGCAGGTGACCTATAACGGCGGAGGGGCGGAGATGAGCAGGATGTAAACATCCTGCCCACCTCCTTCCTTCCGCATATCCTACGGAAGCTGCGGTGACGCTGGTAGGAGATGTTCCTCACTACTGCGGCTTCACACACAGCGATGTGTGCTGCCGCAGGAACGAGGAACCACATCGGACCGTCGCGTCAGCGTAATTATGGATTACGCCAACGCTGCACCGATGATACGATTACGACGATTTTGCGCTCGTAAATCGTATCATCTAGGCTTTACACACTACGATGTCGCATGCGATGCCGGATGTGCGTCACTTTCAATTTGACCCCACTGACATCGCACCTGCGATGTCGTAGTGTGCAAAGCCGCCCTAAGTCTCATACTTACCAGTTGCCATTTTCATCTTGGTTCCACCTGCTGGACTGTTCCAGTGTTTGCTGGTTGATCTTGAAGTCACAACTCAATTTAAGTCTATGAGAGCAAGAACAAGGTTCTCGTAGACGTACAATCAGAGCTTGTGAACGTTACCTCTGAGTTCCAGTCAGTCAGAAGTTGCGGTCACATAATGGTGGTTTGAAACTGAAGTGATGCCAGGAAGAGCTTAAGATGGCTGGCAAATATAATAGTTGGCTCAGGTACCTTATGTTAGGGCACCACTCCAGCGCTGAAATGTAAAATAGAAAAATAAAAGCTGGAGTGGTTCTTTACCTTTATATGCATGAAAAAAAAATCATAAAAAAAAACCAATAAAACCTTTTATTAATAAAAAGCGATTAGGTATGTGTAAGATAAATCATTATTGCTACTCCAACTTTTATAGTGTGATACATACAGCACTAACCAAAATAGTATTTAGAAAAAGTAATGCTTGCTATGCTGTTTTGACACCAGAGGTTTGTTTCCAACTATTGCAGAACATACTACATTGATAGCACACGTGCTTAACATTTATTCAAACTAGGATATTTATTTTACAGTTTGTAATAATAAATTGCTTTATTGTAGTCATGTTCCATAATTATGAAAATTATGGTAAATATATAGGTTATATAGGGACGAAGGCAAACCTTAGTTTAGTTAATTAAGAGAAAAGCTAAGTGAAACAAGTGTGAAGGACAGCTGAATACCAAAGGCTCAGAGATGGGGTGGCTGTGGCAAGGCCCAAGACCAGTATTAGAGACTCAAGCACAGAATGGGACAACAGAGTACACCTATCCCACCATAGTGAGTGCCAGACCTTAACCTGGGCAACTTGGGTCTCGATTGCGTACTAGTCCTATAGCAGAAGACTGACATAGACTTGGGTGAATATGTCGGCATTGAGAAACCCAGTAAAAGAGCTTTGTCCCACAAAAATTGGAAACCATAAGTAGGAACGGGACCCCAAGGGTCGAAGGCAACCATGGCCATGTGGGACTAAATCACTTTAGTGAGTGGAACCATGGTGTCAGATAGTGAGGGAGAGGACAATGGAACAGCAGCAGTAGTACCAGGATCTAGGAAGCAGTCTGAAGTAGAAGTGTGCTTTGAATTCAAATGTTCCGTTCCTAAAATGTTCAAGTGTTGTGCCCACAGTAATGATGTGAAAGTAATGATGTGAAAGAAATACTGTGAGTAACCTTTATTAAAAGACTCTTGAAGTAGAACAATGCATCTGTGTCCATTAATTCCCAGCGGGAGACTCCTCGTTCGAACAGGGGCCTAAACTGAGGTATAACTTGAACAAACAAAGTCTATACACCCCACCCGGCCACCATCCATCCCTTCCCCATGCTCCTTGCAGGGGACCAGGTAGTGGGCTAAAGAGAGGGAGTGGATGAACTAAAGCAGAGGGAACACCATTGCCTATGACCATGTCGGGGCCTGGCCTTTGCCCTCGGCTGTTCCTCTTCAACCTCTTCAACTGGCACTGCGAGCAGGGAGAACCTCCATGTCAAGAGAAATGGCAAGGCAGGAGAAGAGAAAAATAAAAATAAACATTGAGGCATGAAAAGGAAGACAGGTCCATTGTAGGTGTCGCTACTGTCTCATGGCGCAAAAGTTTGGCCAGCCCATGGGAGAAATTGTGAACTCTGCTCCACCCAGGTGGATGTCAAAAGAAGCATCCCTGCCCATTACAGCAAGATCATGGGGAACAGGCAGTGGCGCAAGGGAGATGGGTGGGGATGCTGGAAGAAACACCATCCTGGGAGGAGTGATTCCATGAAAAAAGACTCCCATTGTCAGATGTTTCAACACCATTTTCTGGTGACGCAGAGAGCAAGATGGAGCCATTCGGTGAGTGGACTGAATGGAGAATGTGGTGGCTGGTGGTTCCAACCCATGGAAACCTGAAGAGAGTAGCCTGGTAGAAGTGGCTATAACTCCAGGAGGAGGAGGAGTTGAAGCCTGGAGGCCTAATGGACCTACATGTTACCAGACTGGCACGAGACCTGGTACTAGATATGACGAAGGCTGAGGATACTTCGGAGCTGCAGACATCTTAAGAGCCTATTGTGAGTATCTGTTTCCCCCATGAAAGAAGTGCTTATACAGAAGGTGGCTTCTATGCCACAGCCACGGTGTATGTGAGAGCAGCTGCAGCTGCAGTGTAAAGCACAGTGGAAAAGCTGGAGTCAGCAGTGCTAAGTCCATGTTGTGCCTGTTGCACCTAGAGAAAAGGAGTCATTCCGCTTTCTTGAAGGCTGTAGCAGAGAAGTGCTGTGAGTTGGCTGGAAGTGGCCTAAGCTGTTGTTTGTTTGTTTTTTCTTCCCTCCTCCCAGTTTTGTTTTGCGCACATTGAGCACCCCCTGCTGGATTGCAGGACTTTCAACAGAGCGTTGGATGGGGAGAGGGTTAAACATTCTTTGTTATGGAATGTGCCCTGTATCCCATGAACTCAGCCTCTGCCCCTAAGGGCTGTGTTGCTGCTGTCGGGCACTTGGTGGGACTGCTGTTCACAGAGGGGGAACAGGAAAAATGTAGGGGACTTAATTTGTCTGGTCCTGTGTTCACAAAGTTAAAAGTGTGTAGCCAGGGAGGAAGCTGAAAAGAGACTTGAGCTCCCTGTGATTCTGTTTGCAATGTTTAAGAACTGCAACCATCATGGTAAGAAGAGAGTTATGAACAAAACCACCACATGATCGTTGTTGTCCTCTCATGAAGGACTGTACCCTTGAACATGAAGGGTCACTAATGTTGGCCTAGGGCCTTGTGTTGTGTGTTGGCCTAAAAGCCTTGTCTTACAAACTAGACTCATATTCCAGAGTCCCAACCAGGGAAATCAGGGTAAGAACAACCCATGTCAAAAACATTTTGCTTACTTCAACCTTATGTTGGACGAGCATAATGTTGAAATGTTGAAAATGATGTGGATATTTTATGTCGTACGCTATAGGCGTATTGAGTTTTACAGGACTGTCTGGTTGAGGAAAACCAGAGACAAACAGTGAATGAGTGCTTAGGGGGTGCTGGGTTCTGAAGGCCCCATCTGAATATGTCAGTCATTGCCACAAGACATCAATTGATGTTTAGAACAATAATGTATATAAGATACAAGTGTGTAATGTCTTTATTTGGCACTGTGGCCACCTAGTGGCCAGTTTTAGGTACTGCTCCTCCTCGATATTCAAGGTTACCTAGCGACCAGGATGGTGAGACAGCAAACAGTTAAGAGCTGTGGGAAGTCCTACAGGAGGAGGAGCCAGCTGCAGGATATATATATATATATATATATATATATATATATATATATATATATATATATATATATATTAGTGATGAGCGAGCATGCTTGTCACTACTCGGTACTCGCACGAGTATCGCTGTACTCGGGCTGCTCGGCGGGGACCGAGTAATCTCGCGATACTCGTGCTGTACTCGTGGTCTTCATTTCTGCATGTTGGCGCTCTTTTGAGAGCCAGCCCTCATGTAGGGATTGGCTGGCAGACCACTGCAATGCCACAGCCCTGTTAGTTGTGGAATTGCAGTGATTGGCCGGCCTGCACAGCGTGACCGAGCCTTTATACCGGCGGGTGCGCTGTGCTCTGCTCACAGCTATCCAGACAGTCAGTGCAGGGAGAGTGTCGCTGATTCAGGGAAAGCTTTGCGGCCCTTTATAGTTAGTTCCGGAGCAGGGCTGCAAACAGTGTGACCAGAAGTCCTTCTCAGGACTATTCTAGTTGTATACAGGCAGGCAGGGTATAGCCAGGTCGGAGTACAGTAGCAGAGTCCTTCTCAGGACTATTGTTGCTATATACAGGCAGGGTATAGCCAGGTCGGAATACAGGCTAGTGACCAGAAGAGTCCTTGTCAGGACTATTGTAGCAGTATACAGGCAGGCAGGCAGGGTAGTGGTGACCGTATACCAGCCTTCATCATATCTGGGGCTGGTGTACACAGTGTAAAACAGTCCAGATAGTGTCAGACTTCTCAGTAATTGTCGCTCCTAAAAACCAGTTAGGTTCTTATTGCGTCCGTGCTTGCATTTAAAAACAGCACGTGTGTGGCAGTCAGTGGCAGCGTACAGGTGCGCGTTTTGCACAAACTATTATATAACGCACAAGTCTAGTGTATAATACACGTCAGTCAGCAGTGTCTGATAGTGTCAGACTTCTCAGTAATTGTCGCTCCGAAAAACCAGTTAGGTTCTTATTGCGTCCGTGGTTGCATTTAAAAACAGCACATGTGTGGCAGTCGGTGGCAGGGTACAGGTGCGCATTTTGCACAAACTATTATATAACGCACAAGTCTAGTGTATAATAATACACGTCAGTCAGCAGTGTCTGATAGTGTCAGACTTCTCAGTAATTGTCGCTCCTAAAAACCAGTTAGGTTCTTATTGCGTCCGTGCTTGCATTTAAAAACAGCACGTGTGTGGCAGTCGGTGGCAGGGGACAGGTGCGCGTTTTGCACAAACTATTATATAACGCACAAGTCTAGTGTATAATAATACACGTCAGTCAGCAGTGTCTGATAGTGTCAGACTTCTCAGTAATTGTCGCTCCTAAAAACCAGTTAGGTTCTTATTGCGTCCGTGCTTGCATTTAAAAACAGCACGTGTGTGGCAGTCGGTGGCAGGGTACAGGTGCGCGTTTTGCACAAACTATTATATAACGCACAAGTTTAGTGTATAATACACGTCAGTCAGCAGTGTCTGATAGTGTCAGACTTCTCAGTAATTGTCGCTCCTAAAAACCAGTTAGGTTCTTATTGCGTCCGTGCTTGCATTTAAAAACAGCACGTGTGTGGCAGTCAGTGGCAGCGTACAGGTGCGCGTTTTGCACAAACTATTATATAACGCACAAGTCTAGTGTATAATACACGTCAGTCAGCAGTGTCTGATAGTGTCAGACTTCTCAGTAATTGTCGCTCCTAAAAACCAGTTAGGTTCTTATTGCGTCCGTGCTTGCATTTAAAAACAGCACGTGTGTGGCAGTCAGTGGCAGCGTACAGGTGCGCGTTTTGCACAAACTATTATATAACGCACAAGTCTAGTGTATAATACACGTCAGTCAGCAGTGTCTGATAGTGTCAGACTTCTCAGTAATTGTCGCTCCTAAAAACCAGTTAGGTTCTTATTGCGTCCGTGGTTGCATTTAAAAACAGCACGTGTGTGGCAGTCGGTGGCAGGGTACAGGTGCGCGTTTTGCACAAACTATTATATAACGCACAAGTCTAGTGTATAATAATACACGTCAGTCAGCAGTGTCTGATAGTGTCAGACTTCTCAGTAATTGTCGCTCCTAAAAACCAGTTAGGTTCTTATTGCGTCCGTGCTTGCATTTAAAAACAGCATGTGTGTGGCAGTCGGTGGCAGCGTCAGGCTCCATATTGTCCCTGGATAGAGACGTGCATGATGGCCTGTAAACATGAAGTGCCCATTGTAAGGAAGTGGGTCTATTGTAGTATAGCCCTTAGGCAGGGCAGCCAAAAATTGGGAGGCTCCACGTTGTCCCTGGATAGAGACGTGCATGAGGGCCTGTAAACCTGAAGTGCCCATTGGAAGGAAGTGGGTCTATTGTAGTATAGCCCTTAGGCAGGGCAGCCAAAAATTGGGAGGCTCCACGTTGTCCCTGGGTAGAGACGTGCATGAGGGCCTGTAAACCTGAAGTGCCCATTGGAAGGAAGTGGGTCTATTGTAGTATAGCCCTTAGGCAGGGCAGCCAAAAATTGGGAGGCTCCACGTTGTCCCTGGGTAGAGACGTGCATGAGGGCCTCAAAACATTGTTCCCATTGCAAAGGAGCGGGTCTCCTGTCGTTGTAATGTCCATTCTGCAAAGAATGGGCGAAAAAATTTACCACTGGGGGTATACCTGAAACAAAGGCCTAAGTATTGCAATTTGTAACGGTCATCATCATGGTGGCGCATGAGGAGAAGGAGGAGCAGTCCAGCGATTATCCAAAGTCCAGAAGTGTGTACCCATGGGTGAGTGGAGGTACATGGCAAACTTTAAATTCCGCTCTCATTTGCTGGTGGTGTGGTGAAGTCTGGCCCAATCCAACCCTTGTTCATCTTGATCAGAGTCAGCCTGTCAGCATTTTCAGTTGACAGGCGGGTGCGTTTATCTGTAATGATTCCACCTGCGGCACTAAAAACACGCTCTGACAAAACGCTAGCAGCAGGGCAGGCCAGGACTTCCAAGGCGTAGAGAGCCAATTCATGTCACGTGTCCAGCTTGGATACCCAATAATTGTAAGGCACAGAGGAATGTCGGAGTACAGTTGTTCGATCTGCAAGGTACTCCTTCAGCATCTGGGCAAACTTAGGATTTCTTGTGGCACTACCCCGCACCTCAGGGGCTGTGGTACGTGAGGGGCTGAGAAAACTGTCCCACATCTTAAAGACTGTTCCCCTACCTCTGGCGGATTGGACTTGTGCCTCTCTCGGCTGTACGCCTCGGTTGTCCACTGATTCATGACCTATGCCGCTAGCGTTTTGTGAGGGGAATGCTTTGCCTACTTCCGTGACTATGGCCTTCTGGAACTGCTGCATTTTGCCTGACCTCTCCGCCTCGGGAATAAGAGACATAAAGTTCTCCTTTTAGCGTGGGTCTAACAGTGTTACCAACCAGTAATGATTGTCGGCCAAGATGTTCTTAACGCGAGGGTCACGAGACAGGCAGCTTACCATAAAGTCAGCCATGTGTGCCAGACTCTTAACAGCCATCACTTCAGTATCCTGACCAACACGATGACTGAACATGCTGTCCTCCTCCTCCTCCTCCTCATCATCTACCCTGTCCTCTGGCCAGCCACGCTGAACCGAGGATATGACTGCATGTCATATCCTCAATTTGGCCAGAGAGTTGCTCCATGTCTTCATCCTCCTCCTCGTCATAGTCCTCCACTGCACGTTGTGATGAGACGAGGCTGGGCTGTGTGTTATCATCACCCACACCCACTACTGTTTCTTGCTCAAACTCATCGCGCTCCGCCTGCAATGCATCATGGTTGTTTTTTGAGCAGAGACCATTTTAGAAGGCAGAGAAGCGGTATGGTGACGCTAATAATGTCGTCATGCCGCTCACCATCTTGGTGGAGTCCTCAAAGTTTTGGCGGATGGTGCATAGGTCGGACATCCATCTCCACTCCTCAGGTGTTATGTGTGTAGTTTGACCCATTTCCCGACGGCTTAGGTGATGCAGGTACTCAACAACTGCCCTCTTCTGCTCACATATCCTGACCAACTTGTGCAGAGTTGAATTCCAACGCGTGGGGACATCACACACCAATCTGTGTGCCGGAAGATGCAAATGGCGTCTTAAGCCGGCAAGGCCGGCTGAAGCAGTAGGTGACTTTCGAAAATGTGCACACAGGCGGCGAACTTTTACCAGCAGATCAGACAGCTCTGAGTATGACTTTAGAAACCGCTGAACCACGAGGTTGAGCACATGGGCCACGCATGGAACATGTGTCAGCTGGCCTCGCCTCAAAGCCGCCACCAGGTTCCGGCCATTGTCACACACGACCTTTCCTGGCTTTAGGTTCAGAGTTGTGAGCCAGTGATCTGCCTGCTGTTTCAGAGCTGTCCACACCTCTTCTGCATTGTGGGGTTTGTCACCTATGCAGATTAGTTTCAGCACTGCCTGTTGCCGCTTCGCCGAGGCAGTGCTGAAGTGCTTCTGTGTCGCCCTGGACAAGCCAGGGGCCACAGAGCACAACACTTAAACACCCCACACTCCCTGCAGGCATATCATAGTCAAAACACAAAATCCTTGTTGCCTTCCCCAGGGGCTGTTGTCCACACCAGGGTGTGGAGCCAGGCGGTTGGTCTCCACCCACCGAGGAGGAGGGAAAACACAGGCAGTGAGAGTTAAGCTAAGGAAGTGGAAGGAGGAAAGTAGTAGAGAGGAGAAAAGTGACAGCAAAGAGCCTGAAGTTGGTCCGGGTGTGTGGCCCGGACAGGACAGCAAGGTTGGCAGGATGTGGTGACCGTCTGCAGTGGAGGCCGATTGGAGTCTGCCGTAAGGACCGTGGACGGGTGGTGACCCGGCCGTACCGGACCGGTATACAAAGAGAAGCCAGCACCATTGGCAGAGGACTTTCGGATCCCGGCAAGGCTTGGTGTCGCCGTGAATTTGCCAAATCCGTTAGTGAAGGGAACCTCAGGGTTTCCAAACAGCCAAGTCCAGATAGAAGGCAACCGTACAACCGTGAAGGGGAGACACAGCCACCGCCAAGGGCAACCGTCTCCCAGGGCCAGCGCCTGTGGGCAAAAGGGGCTCCTCCGGCCCATATCCAGGTCGGGGAGCGGGTTACCGTTGGGAAACCATCACTACCAACACTTAACTTAGGTGCAGGGAGAGACAGTCATCACTAACCTGCAGGGAGGAACAACCGCAGCCGTCCGAGTGACCCGTCCATCCAGCCACTTAACCGTGAACTGTGTCATCATCATTGGGCTGAGTGAGTACCTCCGTGCCGTGCGGCACAGCGCTGCCCCTGCGACCCTGCACCTCATCAGGCCCCGCAACCCGCCTGTCATCCATGTTTACCCCATCACCAGGCCCCGGGACAACCAACCCCCCTACCCACGGAGGGGAGAAATAACAACAAAGCTGCTCCCTGTCACAGGCTCCCGGGATCCCCGTCCAGAGCAGCGGTGGTGTCCACACAATCACCACAACCGTGGGTGGCGTCACGGACAATATCCCCAAAACCCAAACCACCCCTTTTCACTCACGGGCGAGTAGCGCCGCTCGAGTCCCCGGGATCCGGCCATCGCTCGAGCCAACGAGCAGCAGCAGCCGTAGAGCAGCGTCAGCCGGACCCGAGCAGTGGGAAAGCGCACCGTCCCCTCCTCCGCCCGCGACACTTCCAGCTTGGGACTGGTGTGGAGGGTAAAGTGGATCAGGATGCGCAGGAGGAGGAGGAGGCTGAGGAGCATGACATTCCGGAGCTGTAGAGTGTGTGTGAAACCCTGACTGAGGTAGGGCCTGCAAAACTTGGTGTGTGAAGGACGTGTTCCGTCCCTCGCTCAGACTGGGTCCCAGCTTGCACAATATTAACCCAGTGTGACGTCAACGAGATGTAGCGGCCTTGCCCACATGCACTTGTCCACGTGTCTGTGGTTAGGTGGACTTTGGCTGAAACAGCGTTGTTCAGGGCACGTGTGATGTTTTGTGACACGTGGTTATGCAATGCGGGGACGGCACACCGGGAGAAATAGTGGCGGCTGTGGACCGAGTAACGTGGGACAGCTGCCACCATCAGGTCGCGGAATGCTTCTGTCTCAACCAGCCTAAAAGGCAACATTTCCAGCTCAAGCAGTCGCGAAATGTTAGCATTTAGAACTGTGGCATGTGGGGTGTTGGCAGTGTATTTGCGCCTGCGTTCAAAGGTTTGCTGAATGGATAACTGAACGTTGCGCTGGGACAAGGACGTGCTTGATGATGGTGTTCTTTCTGCGTAGGCAACTGCAGGTGCAGGAGTGGAGGAGGCTTGTTCGCAGGCAGCATGGACAGGGGATTGGCTCGCATGCACAACCAGCGAAGACGTAGCAGTGACATCAGCAAGCACTGCTCCTCGACTCTGTTGTACTTCCCACAAAGTCGGGTGCTTGGCTGACATGTGCCTGATCATGCTGGTGGTGGTCAGGCTGCTAGTTTTGGTACCCCTGCTGATGCTGGCATGGCAGGTGTTGCAAATGGCCTTTTTAGAATCATCTGGAGCCAACTTAAAAAACTGCCAGTGTCAGAGTTCCGGGTTTTCCAGTTTTCTTTTGAAAGAGCTTGCCCTTTGTTAACATGGAGTTTTCTGTTCTGTTGCCCTACTTCCTGTCCATCTGTTTAAAAGCCGCCCCTAAAGCTTAGTCCAGTGCCTGAGTATACTGCTTCCTGTGTGCTCCTGCCCTGCTGCTTTTGGTTCCTGATTGTTATTCGGATCCTCTTGGAAAACAACCGACACCGACTCTGGACTTCATCTGGTATCATCTAGCTGTGCCCGGACTCCGTTTGCCGTCTTTGGTCGGCACTTCTGCCCGGTTCCTTCCGTTTAATACCACTCTGGACTCACATCACGTACGGACATTTTTGGACTTACCTATTGCCCTTTTGTGTCCCGGCTGCTGCGCATTTAGGGCTTCTGGGGTGATTGCCAGACAGTCCCTGTATAGGGGTTCGCTCTTGGTGGTCTCCCTGGGGGAGTCCGGTGCGCGGTCTCGGGAATTCCCTTTCGCTCCGTCCCTGGAAGGTATTTCCTGTATTTATGTTCTACTGTGTTTTTGTTCCGTTTATGTACATATTTGCTGGTTGCATAATATAAACGTCTTGCACCAAGAACTCGTCTCTGGTTGTCATTGCCCTAACGCAATCGAAATCCTCAATACATACAATAGTATTACAGCCAGACTCGGGAAGACCTAACATTTGTACAGGCACCTTGTGTCGTGTTGTTCCGGGGAACAGTTGCCTGACGTCTGCCTGGGGCCACCACTCTGCTTCTTACTGCCTGTTGTGATGCTACGCCTCCCTCCCCCTGTGCACTGCTGTCCTCGCTCTGCATATCCTCCTGCCAGGTTGGGTCAGTTACTGGATCATCCACCACGTCGTCTTCCTCTTCCGCACCCTGCTCCTCCTCCTGACTTCCTGACAATTGTGTCTCATCATCGTCCACCCCTTGTTGAGACACGTTGCCAACTTCGTGAGAACGTGGCTGCTCAAATATTTGGGCATCTGTACATACAATCTCGTCATGGCCCACTTCAACAGGAGCTGGCGAGAGGCCAGAATTTGTGAATGGAAACGTGAACGAACAGCTCTTCCGAGTGTCCAAGTGTGGGATCAGTAATGTCCGTGGAAGTGTACTCGGCCTGGTGGTAGGAAGGAGGATCAGGTTCTGAAATGTGCGGTGCAGTATCACGGCTACTGACACTTGACCGTGTGGAAGACAGAGTGTTTGTGGTGGTGCCAATCTGACTGGAAGCATTATCCGCTATCCAACTAACAACCTGTTGACACTGGTCTTGGTTCAAGAGCGGTGTACTGCTGCGGTCCCCAAGAATTTGGGACAGGACGTGCGAGCGACTAGATGTGGCCCTTTGTTGTGGCGAAATTAGAGCTTGCACACAACCTCGGTCTCTGCCTGCACCACCATCACGTCCACTTCCTTGTTCGTTGACAACGCCCTTGCGCATTTTGCAATGCTGTGCTGATGTGTATTCACTAGACTTGTGCGTTATATCCAAGTTTTTGCAAAACTCACACAAATGCAGCGGAAAGCTGCCACCAACAGGCACACACGTGCGGTTTTTAAATGCAAGCACGGAGGCACTAAGAACCTAACAGGTCTCTATCCAGGGACAACGTGGAGCCTCCCAATTTTTGGCTGCCCTGCCTAAGGGCTATACTACAATAGACCCACTTCCTTACAATGGGCACTTCAGGTTTACAGGCCATCATGCACGTCTCTATCCAGGGACAATGTGGAGCCTCCCAATTTTTGGCTGCCCTGCCTAAGGGCTATACTATAATACACCCACTTCCTTACAATGGGCACTTCAGGTTTACAGGCCCTCATGCACGTCTCTATCCAGGGACAACGTGGAGCCTCCCAATTTTTGGCTGCCCTGCCTAAGGGCTATACTATAATACACCCACTTCCTTACAATGGGCACTTCAGGTTTACAGGCCATCATGCACGTCTCTATCCAGGGACAATGTGGAGCCTCCCAATTTTTGGCTGCCCTGCCTAAGGGCTATACTATAATACACCCACTTCCTTACAATGGGCACTTCAGGTTTACAGGCCCTCATGCATGTCTCTATCCAGGGACAACGTGGAGCCTCCCAATTTTTGGCTGCCCTGCCTAAGGGCTATACTATAATACACCCACTTCCTTACAATGGGCACTTCAGGTTTACAGGCCCTCATGCACGTCTCTATCCAGGGACAACGTGGAGCCTCCCAATTTTTGGCTGCCCTGCCTAAGGGCTATACTATAATACACCCACTTCCTTACAATGGGCACTTCAGGTTTACAGGCCCTCATGCACGTCTCTATCCAGGGACAACGTGGAGCCTCCCAATTTTTGGCTGCCCTGCCTAAGGGCTATACTATAATACACCCACTTCCTTACAATGGGCACTTCAGGTTTACAGGCCCTCATGCACGTCTCTATCCAGGGACAACGTGGAGCCTCCCAATTTTTGGCTGCCCTGCCTAAGGGCTATACTATAATACACCCACTTCCTTACAATGGGCACTTCAGGTTTACAGGCCCTCATGCACGTCTCTATCCAGGGACAACGTGGAGCCTCCCAATTTTTGGCTGCCCTGCCTAAGGGCTATACTATAATACACCCACTTCCTTACAATGGGCACTTCAGGTTTACAGGCCCTCATGCACGTCTCTATCCAGGGACAACGTGGAGCCTCCTAATTTTTGGCTGCCCTGCCTAAGGGCTATACTACAATAGACCCACTTCCTTACAATGGGCACTTCAGGTTTACAGGCCATCATGCACGTCTCTATCCAGGGACAACGTGGAGCCTCCCAATTTTTGGCTGCCCTGCCTAAGGGCTATACTACAATAGACCCACTTCCTTACAATGGGCACTTCAGGTTTACAGGCCATCATGCACGTCTCTATCCAGGGACAACGTGGAGCCTCCCAATTTTTGGCTGCCCTGCCTAAGGGCTATACTACAATAGACCCACTTCCTTACAATGGGCACTTCAGGTTTACAGGCCATCATGCACGTCTCTATCCAGGGACAACGTGGAGCCTCCCAATTTTTGGCTGCCCTGCCTAAGGGCTATACTATAATACACCCACTTCCTGACAATGGACACTTAATGTTTTGAGGCCCTCATGCACGTCTGTATGCAGGGGCATTGGTGAACCTCACAATTTTGGACTGCCCTGGCAAAGGAAAATACTACAAAGACTCACTTCCTCAAAATGGGCACATTAGACTCAAGAGGCCTTCATGTACGTCTCTTCTCAGGGACATCGGAGTGCCACACAATGTTTTCACATAAAATCTTTCATGTATTAATCTCAAAAAGTAACATACACCAGCTCTATCTCACTATTGGGTATGTGCCCTTAACATTTCCGCCATGAAAAATCATTTTGGGGTCATTTTGGAAGGTTTTCTGGTGAGTCCGTAAAAATGGCGTAAAACGCGGACAAAATTGTTTACAGCTGTGACTTTTCAGTGATAAATGCTTCAAGGGGTCTTCCCCATGCTGTTGCCATGTCATTTGAGCACTCTTCTGAGACTTTTGTGACATTTTTAGGGTTTCTCCATGCTGCCGGGGGGTCATTTCACAAAAATATTCGGGTCTCCCATAGGATAACATTGGGCTCGTTGCTCGGCCCGAGTACACGAGTATCTTGGGAGGCTCGGCCCGAGCTTCGAGCACCCGAGCTTTTTAGTACTCGCTCATCACTAATATATATATATATATATATATATATATATATCTATATATATATATATATATATATATATATATATATATATATATATAGATATATATATATATATATATATATATATCAGTGCCTACAAGTAGTATTCAACCCCCTGCAGATTTAGCAGGTTTGATAAGATGCAAATAAGTTAGAGCCTGCAAACTTCAAACAAGAGCAGGATTTATTAACAGATGCATAAATCTTACAAACCAACAAGTTATGTTGCTCAGTTAAATTTTAATACATTTTCAACATAAAAGTGTGGGTCAATTATTATTCAACCTCTAGGTTTAATATTTTGTGGAATAACCCTTGTTTGCAATTACAGCTAATAATCGTCTTTTATAAGACCTGATCAGGCCGGCACAGGTCTCTGGAGTTATCTTGGCCCACTCCTGCATATCTTCTCCAAGTTATCTAGGTTTTTTGGGTGTCTCATGTGGACTTTAATCTTGAGCTCCTTCCACAAGTTTTCAATTGGGTTAAGGTCAGGAGACAGACTAGGCCACTGCAACACCTTGATTTTTCCCCTCTTGAACCAGGCCTTGGTTTTCTTGGCTGTGTGCTTTGGGTCATTGTCTTGTTGGAAGATAAAATGACGACCCATCTTAAGATCCTTGATGGAGGAGCGGAGGTTCTTGGCCAAAATCTCCAGGTAGCCCGTGCTATCCATCTTCCCATGGATGCGGACCAGATGGCCAGGCCCCTTGGCTGAGAAACAGCCCCACAGCATGATGCTGCCACCACCATGCTTCACTGTAGGGATGGTATTCTTGGGGTCATATGCAGTGCCATCCAGTCTCCAAACGTCACGTGTCTGGTTGGCACCAAAGATCTCGATCTTGGTCTCATCAGACCAGAGAACCTTGAACCAGTCTGTCTCAGAGTCCTCCAAGTGATCATGAGCAAACTGTAGACGAGCCTTGACATGACGCTTTGAAAGTAAAGGTACCTTAAGGGCTCGTCTGGAACGGAGACCATTGCGGTGGAGTACGTTACTTATGGTATTGACTGAAACCAATGTCCCCACTGCCATGAGATCTTCCCGGAGCTCCTTCCTTGTTGTCCTTGGGTTAGCCTTGACTCTTCGGACAAGCCTGGCCTCGGCACGGGTGGAAACTTTCAAAGTCTGTCCAGGCCGTGGAAGGCTAACAGTAGTTCCATAAGCCTTCCACGTCCGGATGATGGTCCCAACAGTAGAGAGAGGTAGGCCCAACTCCCTGGAAAGGGTTTTGTACCCCTTGCCAGCCTTGTGACCCTCCACAATCTTGTCTCTGATGGCCTTTGAATGCTCCTTTGTCTTTCCCATGTTGACCAAGTATGAGTGCTGTTCACAAGTTTGGGTAGGGTCTTAATTAGTCAGAAAAGGCTGGAAAAAGAGATAATTAATCCAAACATGTGAAGCTCATTGTTCTTTGTGCCTGAAATACTTCTTAATACTTTAGGGGAACCAAACAGAATTCTTGTGGTTTGAGGGGTTGAATAATAAATGACCCTCTGAATAAACTTTTCACCATTTAAAAAAAAAACAAATAAAGAAATAACATTCTTTTTTTCTGCAGTGCATCTCAAACTTCCAGGCTATTCTACAGTCCAAATGTCACAATGCCAAGTTAATTCCGAATGTGTAAACCTGCTAAATCTGCAGGGGGTTGAATACTACTTGTAGGCACTGTATATATATATATATATATATATATATATATATATATATATATATATATATATATACTAGCTGTAGTACGCGGGTCTTGCCCGGGATAGTAACTGTCTCTCTGTCTCTCTCTCAGTCTCTGTCTGTGTGTCGCTGTCTGTCTGTCTCTCTGTCTGTGTCTTTCTTTGTCTGTCTGTGTCTATGTCTGTCTGTCTGTTTCTGTCTCTCTGTCTGTATTTGTATCTGAATATCTGTCTGCATCTCTGTGTCTGTCTGTCTCTCTCTATCTCTGTGTCTGTCTATATATGTGTGTCTGTCTGTCTCTCTCCTTTCCCATCTGTCTCTTTCCCCATCTGTCTTTGTCTGACTCTTTCCCAGTCTGACTCTTTCCCCGTCTGTCTCTTTCCAGGTCTGTCTCTTTCCAGGTCTGTCTCTTTCCAGGTCTGTCTCTTTCCAGGTCTGTCTCTTTTTAGGTCTGTCTCTTTTTAGGTCTGTCCCTTTCCCCATCTGTCTCTTTCCAGGTCTGTCTCTTTCCAGGTCTGTCTCTATCCAGGTCTGTCTCCCCGTCTGTCTCTTTCCAGGTCTGTCTCTATCCAGGTCTGTCTCCCCGTCTGTCTCTTTCCAGGTCTGACTCTTTCCTGGTCTGTCTCTTTCCAGGTCTGTCTCTTTCCAGGTATATCTCTTTGCCCGTCTGACTCTTTGCCCGTCTGACTCTTTGCCCGTCTGACTCTTTGCCCGTCTGACTCTTTGCCCGTCTGACTCTTTGCCCGTCTGACTCTTTGCCCGTCTGACTCTTTGCCCGTCTGACTCTTTGCCCGTCTGACTCTTTACCTGGCTGTCTCTTTGCCCGGCTGTCTCTTTGCCCGGCTGTCTTTTTCCAGGGCTGTCTTTGTCCATGGCTGTCTCTTTGCCCGTCTGTCTCTTTGCCCATCTGTCTCTTTCCATGGCTGTCTATTTCCAGGGCTGTCTCTTTTCAGGGCTGTCTCTTTCCAGGGCTGTCACTTTGCCAGTCTGTCTCTTTCCAGGGCTGTCTCTTTCCAGGGCTGTCTCTTTCCCATTCTGTCTCTTTCCTGATCTTTCTCTTTCCCAGTCTGTCTCTTTCCAGGTCTGTCTCTTTCCAGGGCTGTCTCTTTGTCCGTCTGTCTCTTTGCCCGTCTGTCTCTTTGTCCGTCTATATGTTTCCAGGGCTGTCTCTGTCCAGGGCTGTCTTTTTGCTGGGCTGTCTCTTTGCCTGTCTGTCTCTTTCCATGGCAGTCTCTTTCCAGGGCTGTCTCTTTCCAGGGCTGTCTCTTTCCAGGGCTGTCTCTTTCCAGGGCTGTCTCTTTCCAGGTCTGTCTCTTTGTTCGCCTGTCTCTTTGTCCGTCTGTCTCTTTGTCTGTCTGTCTCTTTGCCCGACTGTCTGTTTGCCCGCCTGTCTCTTTTCCTGTCTGTCTCTTTGCCGGGCTGTCTCTTTGCCGGGCTGTCTCTTTGCCGGGCTGTCGCTTTCCAGGGCTGTCTCTTTCAAAGGCTGTCTCTTTGCCCGGCTGTCTTTTTGCCCGGCTGTCTCTTTCCAGGGCTGTCTCTTTCCAGGGCTGTCTCTTTCCAGGGCTGTCTCTTTCCAGGGCTGTCTCATTGCCCATCTGTGTCTTTGTCCGGCTGTCTCTTTGTCCGGCTGTCTTTTTGTTGGACTGTCTTTTTCCCGGTCTGTCTCTTTCCCGGTCTGTCTCTTTTCAGGTCTGTCTCTTTCCAGGGCCAGGGGTGTCTCTTTCCAGGGCTGTCTCTTTCCCCGTCTGTCTCTTTCCAGGTCTGTTTCTTTGCCCATCTGTCTCTTTGCCTGTCTGTCTCTTTCCAGGGCTGTCTCTTTCCAGGGCTGTCTCTTTCCAGGGCTGTCTCTTTCCAGGGCTGTCTCTTTGTCCGTCTGTCTCTTTGCCCGGCTTTCTCTTTCCATTGCTGTCTCTTTCCAGGGCTGTCTCACTCCAGGACTGTCTGTTTGCCCGTCTGTCTTTTCCACGTCTGTCTCTTTCCACGTCTGTCTCTGTCTGTCTGTCTTTTTCTGTCTTTCTCTATCCGTCTCCCCACCGACATCATATTACCTCACACATAAGCTTCTTATATTAACAGTTTATTTTGTTCCTATAGCAACCACTGACAGTTGCTATTAATAGCCTGTAGCTCCCACCTCTATTCAGTTTAATAAAGGCAGGATTTTGGAGAGTAACTGTAAAGCACGGGGTTAAATTTTCCCGTCAAAACATACTCTATGACGTTCCCTGGGTCACATGAGGCGTCTGTGCAAAATTTCGTGATTGTAAATGCGACAGTGTGGATTCCTTTAGCGGACATACACATTTACAATACACACATACATACACTCAGCTTTATATAAGAGAGAGAGAGAGCTAGAGTGAGAGAGAGAGGGAGAGAGAGACAGAAAGAGACGGAGAGAGACGTAGACGTAGAGAGAGACGGCGAGAGAGACGGAGAGACGAAGAGAGACGAACATGGAGAGAGAGACATGGAGATGGAGATAGAGACGGAGAGACGGAGAGAGACGAAGATGGAGAGAGAGAAAGATGGAGAGAGACGGAGAGAGAGAGAGAGAGACGGAGAGACGGAAAGAGACGGAGACAGAGAGAGAGAGAGAGACGGAGATGGAGAGAGAAAAAGAGAAACAGAGAAACGGAGAAAGACGGAGACAGAGAGAGAGAGAGACGGAGAGACGGAGAGAGAGAGAGAGAGAGATGGAGAGAGACGAAGACGGAGAGAGAGAAAGAGAAACAGAGAGACGGAGAGAGACGGAGACAGAGAGAGAGAGAGACGAAGAGACGGAGAGAGACGGAGACGAGAGAGAGAGAAATGGAGTGACGGAGAGAGACAGAGAGAGACAGATAGACGTAGAGACAGAGAGCAACGCAGACGGAGAGAGAGAGAGATGGAGAAATGGAGAGAGACGAAGACAGAGAGAGAGAGAGGGACAGAGACAGAGAGAGAGACGGAGAGATGGAGAGAGATGAAGATGGAGAGAGAGAGAGACGGAGAGACGGAGAGAGACGGAGATGGAGAGAGAGAGATGGAGAGAGACGGAGACAGAGAGAGAGAGAGACGGAAAGACGGAAAGAGACGGAGACTGAGATAGAGAGACGGAGAGAGAAAAAGAGAGAAACAGAGAAACGGAGAAAGACGGAGACAGGAAGAGAGAGAGACGGAGAGAGAGACGTAGACGTAGAGAGAGAGACGGAGAGAGAGACGGAGAGACAGAGAGAGAGAGAGAGAGAGATGGAGAGAGACGAAGACGGAGAGAGAGAAAGAGAAACGGAGAGACGGAGAGAGACGGAGACAGAGAGAGAGAGACGAAGAGACGGAGAGAGACGGAGACGAGAGAGAGAGAAACGGAGTGATGGAGAGAGACAGAGAGAGAGAGATAGACGTAGAGACAGAGAGCAACGGAGACGGAGAGAGAGAGAGATGGAGAAATGGAGAGAGACGGAGACAGAGAGAGAGACGGAGAGATGGAGAGAGATGAAGATGGAGAGAGAGAGAGATGGAGAGACGGAGAGAGACGGAGATGGAGAGAGAGAGATGGAGAGAGACGGAGACAGAGATTGAGAGAGAGACGGAAAGACGGAAAGAGATGGAGACAGAGATAGAGAGATGGAGAGAGACGGAGACGGAGAGAGAAAAAGAGAGAAACAGAGAAACGGAGAAAGACGGAGACAGAAAGAGAGAGAGACGGAGAGAGATGGAGAGAGAGAGGGAGAGAGAGACGGAAAGAGACGGAGACGGAGAGAGAGACATAGATGTAGAGAGAGAGACGGAGAGAAAGAGACGGAGAGACGAAGAGAGACGAAGATGGAGAGAGAGACATGGAGATGGAGATAGAGACGGAGAGACGGAGAGAGACGGAGATGGAGAGAGAGAGATGGAGAGAGACGGAGATGGAGAGAGAAAAAGAGAGAAACAGAGAAACGGAGAAATACGGAGACAGAAAGATAGAGGGAGAGAAACGGAGAGACGGAGAGAGACGGAGACGGAGAGAGAGAGAGAGAGAGACAAAGAGACGGAGAGAGACGGAGACGAGAGAGAGAGAGAGAAACGGAGTGACGGAGAGAGACGGAGACAGAGAGAGAGAGAGAGAGAGGGACAGAGAGAGAGAGAGACAGAGAGATGGAGAGAGATGGAGATGGAGAGAGAGAGACGGAGAGACGGAGAGAGACGGAGATGGAGAGAGAGAGAGACGGAAAGAGACGGAGACAGAGATAGAGAGACGGAGAGAGACAGAGACGGAGAGAGAAAAAGAGAGAAACAGAGAAACGGAGAAAGACGGAGACAGAAAGAGAGAGAGACGGAGAGAGACGGAGAGAGAGAGTGAGAGAGAGAGATGGAGAGAGATGAAGATGGAGAGAGAGAAAGAGAAACGGAGAGAGACAGAGACGGAGAGCGAGAGAGAGAGACGAAGAGACAGAGAGAGACGGAGATGAGAGAGAAACGGAGAGACGGAGAGAGACGGAGACAGAGAGAGAGAGAGATAGACGTAGAGACAGAGAGTAACGGAGATGGAGAGAGAGAGAGACGGAGAAACGGAGAGAGATGGAAACAGAGAGAGAGAGAGAGGGACAGAGAGAGAGATGGAGAGAGATGGAGATGGAGAGAGAGAGACGGAGAGACGGAGATGGAGAGAGAGAGACGGAGAGAGACGGAGATGGAGACAGAGAGAGAGAGAGAGACGGAGAGAGACGGAGACAGAGAGAGACGGAGAGAGACGGAGACAGAGAGAGAGAGAGAGATGGAGAGGCGGAGAGAGACGGAGATAGAGAGAGAGATAGAGATGGAGAGACGGAGATAGAGAGAGAGAGAGAGAGAGAGAGACAGAGACGGAGAGATGGAGAGAGACGGAGACAGAGACAGAGAGAGAGGGAGAGAAACGGAGAGAAAGAGAGAGAGAGACGGAGAGACGGAAATGGAGAGAGAGAGGGACAGAAAGACTGAGAGGGACGGAGATGGAGAGAGAGAGAGAAACGGAGAGACTGAGAGAGACGGAGAGAGAGAGACGGAGAGATGGAGAGAGATGGAGAGAGAGAAAGAGAGAGACGGAGAGAGACGGAGAGAGACGGAGAGAGAGAGACGGAGAGACGGAGACAGAGAGAGACGGAGAGAGAGAGAGAGACGGAGAGACGGAGACAGAAAGAGAGAGAGACGGAGAGATGGAGAGAGACGGAGATGGAGAAAGAGAGAGAGAGATGGAGACGGTCTGGCTGGAGCATGCTTAGGTTTGCCTCCGGTAGGTATTTATCAGCACATTATTGCGGATTACTTTTATATTTTCCCGTCAAAACATAGTCTGTGACGTTCCTTGGGTCACATGAGGCATCTGTGCAAAATTTTGTGATTGTAAATGCGACAGTGTGGATTCCTTTAGCGGACATACACACATACAATACACACATACATACACTCAGCTTTATATAAGAGAGAGAGAGGGAGAAAGGGAGAGAGAGACGGAGAGAGACGGAGACGGAAAGAGAGACGGAGACGGAGAGAGAGACGGAGAGACGGAGAGACGGAGAGAGAGAGAGAGAGACAGAGATGGAGAGCGACAGAGATGGAGAGAGAGAGACATAGAGACGGAGAGAGATGGAGACAGAGAGAGACAGATGGAGAGAGAGAGAGACGGAGACGGAGAGAGACGGAGAGAGATGGAGACATGAAGAGAGACGGAGATGGAGAGAGAGACAGAGAAAGACGGAGACAGAGAGAGAGATGGAGAGATGGAGAGAGACGGAGACGAAGAGAGAGAGAGACGGAGAGAGACGAAGAAGGAGAGAGAGAGACGGAGAGACGGAGAGAGATGGAGATGGAGAAAGATAGAGAGACAGAGAGACGGAGAGAGAGAGAGAGAGATGGAGAGATGGAGAGAGACGGAGAGAGATAGAGAGATGGAGAGACGGAGAGCGATGGAGATGGAGAGAGAGAGACGGAGAGAGATGGAGACAGAGAGAGAGAGACGGAGAGAGATGGAGACGGAGAGAGAGAGACGGAGACGGAGAGAGAGGGAGTGACAGAGAGATGGAGACGGAGAAAGAAAGAGACGGAGAGATGGAGACGGAGAGAGAGAGAGACGAAGAGAGAGAGACGGAGAGACGGAGAGAGACGGAGAGAGAGAGAGATGGAGAGAGACGGAGAGAGAGAGAGACAGAGAGAGAGACGGAGAGACGGAGAGAGACAGAGAGACGGAGAGAGACGGAGAGAGAGAGACGGAGAGAGATGGAGAGAGAAAGAGAGACAGAGAGACGGAGACAGAGAGAAAGAGAGAGACGGAGAGATAGAGAGAGACGGAGATGGAGAGAGAGCGAGAGAGATGGAGACGGTCTGGGTGGAACATGATTAAGTTTGCCTCCGGCAGGTATTTGTCAGCACGTTATTGCGAATTGCTTTTAAATTTTCACGTCAAAACATAGTCTATGACGTTACCTGGGTCACATGAGGTGTCTGTGCAAAATTTCGTGATTGTAAATGCGACAGTGCGGATTCCTTTAGTGGACATACACACATACAATACACACATACATACACTCAGCTTTATATAAGAGAGAGAGAGAGAGGGAGAGAGAGGGAGAAAGAGAGGGAGAGAGAGACGGAGAGAGACGTAGACGGAAAGAGAGACGGAGAGAGAGATGGAGAGAGAGAGAGACGGAGAGATGGAGAAAGACAGAGACAGAGAGAGAGAGAGACACGGAGAGACGGAGAGAGAGAGACGGAGAGATGGAAAGAGACGGAGACAGAGAGAGATAAAGAGATGGAGAGACGGAGAGAGATGGAGACGGAAAGAGAGAGAGAGAAACGGAGAGACGGAGAGAGACAGAGACGGAGAGAGAGAGAGATGGAGAGACTGAGAGATACGGAGAGAAAGAGACGGAGAGAGACGGAGAGAGAGAGAGACGGAGACAGAGAGAGAGAGAGAGAGACGGAGAGATGGAGAGAGACGGAGATGGAGAGAGAGAGACAGAGACGGAGACGGTCTGGGTGGAACATGCTTAAGTTTGCCTCTGGCAGGTATTTATCAGCACGTTATTGCGGATTACGTTATTCTAGTTTATCTATGGCATCATGTATACATGCCACTTAGTGGCAGGTAGTATATGTTAGTGAATTCACAAACAGGTTATATCTACCATACCTGACTGCTTGTCAAACATAGTATTGCACTGTCACTTTGTATACTATATTGATCTTAATTACAATTTGAGACACGTCACCAATAAACGTTGTTTATGTACACTGACCTTTTGTTCCAGTTTAAGATTTATTAATGTGATACATAGCAGTCAATTCTGACAGTATATCTGCCGTAACCTTATAACAATTTTGTATTACCTTGTACCAATTTTCTGGTTTTACAGATATATGCATTTTCTACCTTATTTATTTTCAATCATTTTTTATATCATGAGGAATTTTTTCACTTTACAGCGTGCTTGTCTCCCTTTTGTTCTGCCACATGAATGTCATGTTTTGTTATTAATTTTACTTTTTTCAATAAAATATTGTTTTATATGACCTTATATCGGTGTCCTTAGTGATTCTTCTCCTTATTCATTTCCAATTAGTCTATTGGCATAATTGTCCGCTAATACGTTACACATATTTTGAGATCAATTTCAATATCATAAATCTGTGTTGTACATATTTTATTTGTGTGTTCCTGTACCCTCTTCCAGCTGCAGGATATAGGCTGACTCCATCTTAGTTTAGTTTAGAGAAAAGTTAAGTGAAACATGTTGTGTGCATGCTAGCTGAATTCCAGAGCCCCAGAGACGGGATGGTTGTGGCACCGGTATTAGAGACTCAAGCTCAGAATGGGACAGCAGACTATCCCTATCTAACCATAGTGTGTACCAGACCTTAACCCGGGCAATTCGAGTTGCGACTGTGTCCAGCAATATTAGTCCTATAGAGGAGGACTGACATAGACTTTGGCAAACAGGTCTACATGGAGAAACCCAGTAGACAAGCCTTGTCCAACGGAGGTCGGAAACAGTTAGTAGGAATGGGACCCCAAGGGTCGAAGGTGACCATGGATGTGCGGGACTATATGACGTTACTGAGAGGAATGGTGTGAGATAATTAGGGTGAGGACTGT
Source organism: Anomaloglossus baeobatrachus (assembly GCF_048569485.1). Lineage (NCBI taxonomy): Eukaryota > Metazoa > Chordata > Amphibia > Anura > Aromobatidae > Anomaloglossus > Anomaloglossus baeobatrachus. The sequence goes on along the minus strand of NC_134356.1, from coordinate 325,181,427 downwards.
GAAACAGCAGCAGAAGTACCAAGATCTATGGAGCAGACTGTACTTTCAAGTCAAATGATCTATACCTACAATGTTTAACTGTTATGCCCACAGTTATAATGTGAAAGAAATACTGCGCGAAATTATTAGTAAAAGACAGTAGAATGAAATTAATGTATCTGTGTCCATTACTCCCAGGCGGGAGACTCCTGATTTGAATGAGAGCCTGAACAGAGGTCGACACACCCCACCAGGAACCCTGCCACCATCCATCCCTTTCGCCATGCTCTGTGAAGGAGACTGGGGAGCGGGCCCTAGGGAGCAGCTGAGCTGAAGCAGAGGGAGCCCCTTGCCAGCAACCACGTCTGGGCTTGTCTTGCACCCCCAGCTGCCCCTCTTCATGTATGTACAATCATTGTAGTGACCACTATTGTTCACATGCGGTTTTAAACATGTCTACACTATTTTAGATGAGATAATTATAGTAAATTCTCTAATATCACTTACTTTATCATTTAACTCCTAATTCATTAGGAGGATATAATTTATTATTCAGCATTGTATAAATATATTCTCTGAACAGAAATTCTGTGGGCAGTTTGTAGACCCTGCCATGAAGTTATAACAGTAATTGCAAGCTTTAGCAAGATGGAAACAATATGAAATTGTTACCCTCCACCTTAGTATTTAAGTATTGGAAGAAAGATGTCACTGGACTATGTCACTAGGTCTGTACTATGTCAATTAGTTTCTAAGGATAAACATCAAAGCACTTGTAGATAGGAACAAAGAACTCCTGGAGCTTGGCTTTACAAATGAAAAGTAGATTTAGTATGAAACCATTACATATTTTACAGTTTTATTGCAGTCCCACAGCTTGTATCACTGATTTGTAATAATTTAACGACCAAAATGTAAATGTTGTTCTGCTACTGATGGAAAGATTTAATGACATTTGAATACAAGCAACAAGCTCAAGTGTCAGAATTATCATATACCAGTCTACAGTCAGTGGGAGGTATTTTGATACAGTAATATATGCAAAATGAAAATTTGTGCAAATATATTTTTTAGGAACACCCGCGAACACACCAAACATTTTATATATATATATATATATATATATATATATATATATATATATATAATTTATACATGTATCTGTTTAAGTAAATAAATATATATATATATATATATATATATATATATATATATATATATATATATATATATATATTGTGAGACAGGGGATATAGCTCAGCTGGGATCTTTGCTTTGGTCCAAGCGAGTAGCTATGGATTCACAGATGACAGCGGCAGACTGGCAGGTTCCAAAGAGATACGGCCACTGCCGTGTTTATTGTGTACACTTATCCTTCAGTGTTACACATGCAAAAACAGGAAAATAAACGTCTAAGGCCGTCTGGCCACTAACTAACAACAGAATGATAACTACAAAATAAACCTATGTAACAAACAAAACAGTATTCTCTTACTGTGTGGGTTCCTCAGCACAGCCAGTGGAGGTATGGAGTCTCAGCCCCAGCAGCCATGAGCCTGTACCTCTCCTCAGCAGCCTCTCTGTTCTGAATGCCTCCTGATTATTTCAGCTGATCCAGTGAGGAATTAAAACCCTGGATTGAATGTGGAGAAGGGAGCAACCAGTCCCACTGCCATTCCTACTGATTGCTCCAGGAAAAACCGAGCCCAAAATTACAATGAAATAAACAGGCTTCAGTGACTAACTTATTGCTGAGCCAGACATAACTTTCCCAACTTTTCCCAGCCCATTTGCATGGGCCAACCACTCCACAATCAATACATGGAGACATATGAAATGAACCAAGGGGAAACATACCTGTTCTCTAGTACTTCTCCCCTCGGCATCTCACATACTCCCCGCCCTGTGTTCGAGCCCGTGGGGTCGGACACAATGACTTAGCAAGCAGTGCGTTCTAGACGATGCGTCTGCATTCCCATGCGCCGTGCCTGCTCTGTGCTCCACTGAAAATTTAAAATTTTGTAACGCCAAGAACCAGCATGTCACCCGCGCATTGCCCTCTTTTGCCTGGGACATCCATGTCAGGGGTGAATGGTCCGTCACTAGCCTAAATTGGCGTCCTAGTAAATAATAGCGCAGGGTTTCCAGGGCCCACTTCACAGCTAAGGCTTCTCGCTCAACCACACTGTATTTTTGTTCTGCCTCCATACGTTTTCTGCTTAGATAGCCCACTGGGTGTTCCTCGCCGTTCACTTCTTGTGAAAACACCACGCCGAGGCCAACACCAGAGGCATAAGTTTGAACAATAAACTCCTGTGTAAAGTTTGGGGTAACCAACACTGGTTGGTCACATAAAGCCTTTTTCAACCTTTGAAAGGCGTCCACTGCTTCTGCGTTCCACTTTATTGAGACAGAGGTTGACCCCTTGGTAAGATTCGTGAGTGGGGCTGCGATGGTAGCAAAATTTTTGATGAACCGCCGGTAATAACCAACAATCCCCAAAAAGGCTCTGACCTGTCTTTTGGTGACCGGTTGTGGCCAATTCTGAATGGCATCCACTTTGTTTGCCTGAGGTTTTATAACTCCTCTACCAATGATGTATCCCAGATAGCGAGCTTCTTCCAACCCCAATGTACACTTCTTGGGATTGGCAGTCAAGCCGGCAGTCCTTAGAGAGTCCAAGACAGCTTGCACCTTTGGCAAATGAGTTTCCCAGTTATCACTAAAGATAATGATATCGTCCAAATATGCGGATGCATACTGGACATGGGGCTTTAGGACAATATCCATTAGTCATTGGAAGGTGGCTGGGGCTCCATGCAAACCAAATGGCATATCCTGGTACTGGAACAGTCCCTGTGGCGTAACAAAGGCAGTTTTCTCTTTGGCAGAGTCAGTGAGGGGAATCTGCCAATAACCTTTTGTTAAGTCAATAGTGGATATGTATCTGGCGGAACCTAGTCCTCTATAAGTTCATCAACTCTTGGCATGGGGTAGGCATCGAATTTCGATACCTCATTCAACTTGCGAAAATCGTTACAGAACCGGATAGTCCCATCGGGCTTGGGCACCAGCACAATAGGACTAGCCCACTCACTCCGGGACTCCTCAATAACCCTGAGCGCCAGCATTTTCTCTACTTCCCGGGCAATGGCTTGTCTCCGAGCCTCAGGAATTCGATACGGTTTTAACCGTACACGTGTCTGAGGGTCGGTGACAATGTCATGTTTGATTAGGTGAGTACGGCCAGGCAGTTCTGAAAAAATATCTGCATTTCTCTGTACGAACTCCTTGGTTTCTTGTATTTGGGTCTTGGATAGCGTGTCTGCAATACCCACCTCTGGTGGTACTATCTGGGGGTCACTTACCTCAGATGTTGGTGCCACTTGAGGCCCACTATCAAGGGTAGTTTCCACTACCAGACACTCTCTGTCCCGCCAGGACTTAAGCAAGTTTACGTGGTAGATTTGTTGGGGTTTTCTCTTGTCTGGTTGATGTACCTTATAATTCACTTCACCTATTCTTTCCAGCTCCTCGTATGGCCCCTGCCATTTTGCAAGAAATTTATTTTCTACAGTAGGTACCAAGACTAACACTCAATCCCCGGGTTGAAAAACTCGTGTTATAGCCGCCCGGTTGTACACCCTGCTTTGGGCGCATTGTGCGCGCTCCAAACATTCTTTGACTATTGGCATAACTGCCGCAATTCTGTCCTGCATGTGTTATATGTTCAACTACACTGCGGTAAGGAGTCACCTCTTGCTCCCAAGTCTCCTTAGCACTATCCAACAGGCCTCTGGGACACCGCCCATAGACCAATTCAAAAGGTGAAAAGCCCGTGGAGGATTGGGGTACCTCTCGTATGGCGAACAAGAGATATGGCAGGAGAGTATCCCAATCCCTCCCGTCCTTATCCACTACCCTTTTCAACATCCCCTTTAGGGTTTTATTAAAGTGCTCGATCAGACCGTCCGTCTGAGGGTGATACACTGAGGTACGCAGGTGGGAGATTTTTAGTAATTTACATAGTTCTTTGAGAATACGAGACATAAAGGGAGTCCCCTGATCCGTTAGTATCTCTTTCGGAATGCCTGTGCGAGAAAACATGTTCAAAAGCTCCTTTGAAATTGCTTTTGCATTGGCATTCCGTAAGGGTACAGCCTCCGGATAACGGGTGGCGTAATCCAGTACCACCAAAATGTATTGATGACCCCTGGCAGATTTAACTAATTGACCGACTATATCCATTGCTATCCTCTCAAAGGGCACCTCTATTATTGGCAAGGGTACCAGGGGGCTTCTAAAATGTGTCATAGGCGCAGTCAACTGGCATGTAGGACAGGATTGACAGTATCGAGTTACATCTCCCACCAGACCCGGCCAAAAGAAACGTTGCAGAATACGGTCTTTTGTCTTTTCTACAGCCAGGTGGCCCCCCAAGGGATGTTTATGTGCCAGGTCTAAAACCACCTGACGAAAGGATTTGGGTACCACTAGCTGTTCCACCACCACTCCTCGCATCTTGTCAATGTGGTATAGCATGCCCTGTTGCATTGCCACATGTGGAAACACATTTTGAGCCCCTGGGTACACTGGGTTTCCCTCAGAGACCTTCACATTTTCCCATGCCCTTGTTAAAGTTGGATCTTGGTGTTGAGCGGTCCCGAAATTATCACGGGCCACCTCAAAACCTGGCATCTCTATAACATCCTCTAGCATGTCCGCATCGCCTGCAAACACAGCCAGAGGAGAGTCTACAGATTCTGGCGCTACCCCTGTGTTGGGTCCCCTATCACCTTGCTCCAGTGGTTCAGGGGCTAACCCCAGGGTATCGTTCACCAGTTTTTCTTCAACCGGGGTGTTCACGCCATTTTTAACGTTCCACAAGTCCCAGAATAAGGGAAAGTCTCTCCTCAGGATTACACTATGCAACATAGTCTTTACAATCACCGCCTGATGTCTTTTGGCCCCCAAGGGTGTGGCAAGATTTACCCAGGCTGTGGGGTAGTTTTTAGTATTGCCATGTATGCAACTAATGCCCACAGTTGAACCTGTTATTACTCCAGGGTCCACCAAGCTAGCATGTACCAAGATTACTTGACTGCCAGAGTCTAAGATAGCATTCACACTATAGCCGTTGACCTTAATGCAACATACATGTTGTTCATTTCCTGTGAGGATCTCCGCAGCACAGACTGACTGTACGTATAATGACAGACGCCTTGTAGTGTTACAGTCCATAGGCTCTGTAGTTAATGGGCAGTTAGCAGCTACGTGGCCGAGCCCACGACATCGCCAACACTGTATAGGCCCTTGCCTCCCAGTTGGGGACCTCAGTCTGGGCCTGGAGACTTGCTGAGAAATTACACCACTAACATAGTCCTTTGTGGACCTGCTACCCCTAGTTGCAACATTCTCTTTTGGAAAAGGAGTAGTTTTAGCAGGACTTTCAGGCGATTACCTAGAACCCCAGCAAGGTGAAAGCATCCCCTGGAGTAGGCTTTCAGTAGCGCTGTAACGCTCGACCATATTCACCAACTGGTCAGCGCTAGTTAGGTCACCCTATCCGACCCACCTCTGGATCTTAGCCGGTAAGGTTCGCAGGTACTCTAGGACAACACGTTCCACCATCTGTGCGGGCGTCAAAGTTTCTGGTTGCAGCCATTTTTTTACCAGATGGATGAGGTCATGCATTTGTGAAAGAGCTGGCTGATGTGCCACAAAAGTCCATAGATGTACCCGCTGTGCCCGTACATATGTGTTTACTCCCAGCCTTGCCAGGATTTCGCCTTTTAGTTTACTATAGTCCATAGCATCAGCTCCACTTAGATCATTATAAGCCTTTTGCGGATCTCCAATCAGGAATGGAGCGACCACTTCAGCCCATTTGTCCACCGGTAGGCGCTCACATTCTGCAATATGTTCAAACACTGCCAGATATGATTCCACATCATCATCAGCAGTCATTTTAAGTAAAGTCTTTTGTATAGCTTTCCGCGCACTGGCAGGGCTTTGTGCACGGTCCTCAGCGTCTCGCGGCTGCCGAACCAAAGCCTCCTTTATTGCATTTAACTGCTCTTGGTGCATTTGATGCTGCTGCTCCAGTGCCTTCTGGAGGTAAGTATTGGTCTGTTGTTGCCGGGCACTGGCCTGTTGTTGCTGGACATTGGCCTGTTGTAGCTGGGCATTGGTCTGTTGTTAGTTAATGTTGGCCTGCACCAACTGTTTCAGCAGCTCCTCCATATTGCTGGTCTCTTGGCTCTTCAGCAGCACATTAGCTTTCAGCCAGGACATTAACAAGAGACAATGCCCATAGAACGGTTTATCTGCAGTCACAGTCCAATAGCCACTAATGCCCGCATTCGAGACACCATTTGTGAGACAGGGGATATAGCTCAGCTGGGATCTTTGCTTTGGTCCAAGCGAGTGCCTATGGATTCACAGATGACAGCGGCAGACTGGAAGGTTCCAAACAGATACGGCCACTGCCGTGTTTATTGTGTACACTTATCCCTCAGTGTTAAGCTGGGTTTACACACTGAGACTTTCTAGCGATCCAACCTGCGATCTCAACCTAGCCGGGATCGCTACAAAGTCTCTGGTGAGCTGTCAAACAGGCAGACCTGGCCAACGACCTAACAGCGATCCGGACCTGCAGAGCGACTAGCTGGTCGTTGGGGACGTGTCAAAAAAGCAGGTGAACTTCACCCGACCTCATTTAATGCCGCGCGGCTCTGTCTGTGTGCCGTATAAATAAATAAATAATTAAAAAATCCGGCGTGTGGTCCCCCCCTATTTTAATACCAGCCAGATAAAGCCATACGGCTGCAGGCTGGTATTCTCAGGATGGGGAGCCCCACGTTATGCGGAGCCCCCCAGCCTAACAATATCAGCCAGCAGATGCCCAGAATTGCCGTATACATTAGATGCGACAGATCTGGGACTGTACCCGGCTCTTCCCGATTTGCCCTGGTGCGTTGGCAAATCGGGGTAATAAGGAGTTATTGGCAGCCCATAGCTGCCAATAAATCCTAGATTAATCATGCCAGGCATCTCCCCGAGATTCCTTCCATGATTAATCTGTAATTTACAGTAAATAAACACACACACCCGAAAAATCCTTTATTAGAAATAAAAAACACTAACAAATTCCCTCATTACCAATTTATTACCCACAACAAAGCCCTCCATGTCCGGCGTAATCCACGGTCCTCCAGCGTCGCATCCAGCTCTGCTGCATGCAGGTGACAGGAGCAGCAGAAGACACCGCCGCTCCTGTCACCTCCACGCAGCTAATGAAGAGAGCCGTGTGATCGGCTGAGCTGTCACTGCGGTTACCTGGATCCAGCGGTGGATGCAACGGTGGCCGCGGGTAACCTCAGTGACAGCTCAGCTGATCGCGCTACTCACCGCCGCTCCTGTCAGCTCCACAATGAGGTGAGTAGCGCGATCAGCTGAGCTGTCACTGAGGTTAACTGCGGCCACCGCTGGATCCAGTGGCGGCCACCGGGTAACCTCAGTGACAGCAGCTGATCGCGTTACTCACCTCATTTGCTGGTGATTTCCCCCCCTCTCTCATACTCACCGATCCCCGATCACCGGCGCTGCACGGCGTTCACACTGCTCCGGCGGCTTTTCCTTTTTTTAAACAGCCGGCCGCTCATTAAACAATCTCGTATTCCCTGCTTTCCCCACCCACCGGCAAATGTGATTGGTTGCAGTGAGACATGCCCACACGCTGAGTGACAGCTGTGTCACTGCACCCAATCACAGCAGCCGGTGGGCGTGTCTATACTGTGCAGTAAAATAAATAAATAAATGATTAAAAAATCCGGCGTGCGGTCCCCCCTATTTTAATACCAGCCAGATAAAGCCATACGGCTGCAGGCTGGTATTCTCAGGATGGGGAGCCCCACGTTATGGGGAGCCCCCCAGCCTAACAATATCAGCCAGCAGACGCCCAGAATTGCCGCATATATTAGATGCGACAGTTCTGGGACAGTACCCGGCTCTTCCCGATTTGCCCTGGTGCGTTGGCAAATCGGGGTAATAAGGAGTTATTGGCAGCCCATAGCTGCCAATAAGTCCTAGATTAATCATGTCAGGCGTCTCCCCAAGATTCCTTCCATGATTAATCTGTAAATTACAGTAAATAAACACACAAACCCAAAAAATCCTTTATTAGAAATTAAAAACACTAACAAATTCCCTCATTACCAATTTATTACCCACAACAAAGCCCTCCATGTCCGGCGTAATCCACGGTCCTCCAGCGTCGCATCCAGCTCTGCTGCATGCAGGTGACAGGAGCAGCAGAAGACACCGCCGCTCCTGTCACCTCCACGCAGCTAATGAAGAGAGCCGTGTGATCGGCTGAGCTGTCACTGCGGTTACCTGGATCCAGCGGTGGATGCAACGGTGGCCGCGGGTAACCTCAGTGACAGCTCAGCTGATCGCGCTACTCACCGCCGCTCCTGTCAGCTCCACAATGAGGTGAGTAGCGCGATCAGCTGAGCTGTCACTGAGGTTAACTGCGGCCACCGCTGGATCCAGTGGCGGCCACCGGGTAACCTCAGTGACAGCAGCTGATCGCGTTACTCACCTCATTTGCTGGTGATTTCCCCCCCTCTCTCATACTCACCGATCCCCGATCACCGGCGCTGCACGGCGTTCACACTGCTCCGGCGGCTTTTCCTTTTTTTAAACAGCCGGCCGCTCATTAAACAATCTCGTATTCCCTGCTTTCCCCACCCACCGGCAAATGTGATTGGTTGCAGTGAGACATGCCCACACGCTGAGTGACAGCTGTGTCACTGCACCCAATCACAGCAGCCGGTGGGCGTGTCTATACTGTGCAGTAAAATAAATAAATAAATAATTAAAAAATCCGGCGTGCGGTCCCCCCTATTTTAATACCAGCCAGATAAAGCCATACGGCTGCAGGCTGGTATTCTCAGGATGGGGAGCCCCACGTTATGGGGAGCCCCCCAGCCTAACAATATCAGCCAGCAGACGCCCAGAATTGCCGCATATATTAGATGCGACAGTTCTGGGACTGTACCCGGCTCTTCCCGATTTGCCCTGGTGCGTTGGCAAATCGGGGTAATAAGGAGTTATTGGCAGCCCATAGCTGCCAATAAGTCCTAGATTAATCATGTCAGGCGTCTCCCCAAGATTCCTTCCATGATTAATCTGTAAATTACAGTAAATAAACACACAAACCCAAAAAATCCTTTATTAAAAATTAAAAACACAAACACATTCCCTCATTACCAATTTATTACCCACAACAAAGCCCTCCATGTCCGGCTTAATCCACGGTCCTCCAGCGTCGCATCCAGCTCTGCTGCATGCAGGTGACAGGAGCAGCAGAAGACACAGCCGCTCCTGTCACCTCCACGCAGCTAATGAAGAGAGCCGTGTGATCGGCTGAGCTGTCACTGAGGTTACCTGGATCCAGCGGTGGATGCAGCGGTGGCCGCGATTAACCTCAGTGACAGCTCAGCTGATCGCGCTACTCACCTCATTTGCTGCGTGGAGCTGACAGGAGCGGCGGTGAGTAGCGCGATCAGCTGAGCTGTCACTGAGGTTACCCGCGGCCACCGTTGCATCCACCGCTGGATCCAGGTAACCGCAGTGACAGCTCAGCCGATCACACGGCTCTCTTCATTAGCTGCGTGGAGGTGACAGGAGCGGCTGTGTCTTCTGCTGCTCCTGTCACCTGCATGCAGCAAAGCTGGATGCGACGCTGGAGGACCGTGGATTACGCCGGACATGGAGGGCTTTGTTGTGAGTAATAAATTGGTAATGAGGGACTTTGTTAGTGTTTTTTATTTCTAATAAAGGATTTTTCGGGTGTGTGTTTTTTAACTGTAATTTACAGATTAATCATGGAAGGTATCTCGGGGAGATGCCTGACATGATTAATCTAGGACTTATTGGCAGCTATGGGCTGCCAATAACTCCTTATTACCCCGATTTGCCAACGCACCAGGGCAAATCGGGAAGAGCCGGGTACTGTCCCAGAACTGTCGCATCTAATGTATGCGGCAATTCTGGGCGGCTTCTGACTGATATTGTTAGGCTGGGGGGCTCCCCATAACGTGGAGCTCCCCATCCTCAGAATACCAGCCTGCAGCCGTATGGCTTTATCTGGCTGGTATTAAAATAGGGGGGACCGCACGCCGGATTTTTTAATTATTTATTTATTTTACTGCACAGTATAGACACGCCCACTGGCTGCTTTGATTGGGTGCAGTGACACAGCTGTCACTCAGCATGTGGGCGTGTCTCACTGCAACCAATCATATTTGCCGGTGGGCAGGGAAAAGCAGGGAATACGAGATTGTTTAATGAGCGGCCGGCTTTTTCAAAAAAGGAAAAGCCACTGGAGCAGTGTGAGCGCCGTGCAGCGCCGGTGATCGGGGATCGGGTGAGTATGAGAGAGGGGGGGACACTTCAGTCACTCGGGGGATTAGCGGTCACCAGTGAATCCTTCACAGGTGACTGCTAATCAGGACGCTACACAGACAGAGCCGCGGAGTCGCTGTAAAGTCCCCTTTACACACTGAGACTTTCTAGCGATCATGCTGCACAGCGGGAAACAAAAGACCAAAGAATGGTCCTGAACGATTTGTAGCGATCACAACTTCACAGCAGGGGCCAGGTCGCTGATGTGTTTCACACACTGCAATGTCGCTGGGGAGGTCGCTGTAACGTCACAAAACCGGTGACGTTACAGCGATGTCGTTTGCGATGTTGCAGTGTGTAAAGCCACCTTTACACATGCAAAAACAGAAAAATAAACGTCTAAGGCCGTCTGGCCACTAACTAACAACAGAATGATAACTACAAAATAAACCTATGTAACAAACAAAACAGTATTCTCTTACTGTGTGGGTTCCTCAGCACAGCCAGTGGAGGTATGGAGTCTCAGCCCCAGCAGCCATGAGCCTGTACCTCTCCTCAGCAGCCTCTCTGTTCTGAATGCCTCCTGATTATTTCAGCTGATCCAGTGAGGAATCAAAACCCTGGATTGAATGTGGAGAAGGGAGCAACCAGTCCCACTGCCATTCCTACTGATTGCTCCAGGAAAAACCGAGCCCAAAATTACAATGAAATAAACAGGCTTCAGTGACTAACTTATTGCTGAGCCAGACATAACTTTCCCAACATTTCCCAGCCCATTTGCATGGGCCGACCACTCCACAGTCAGTACATGGAGACATATGAAATGAACCGAGGGGAAACATGTCTGTTCTCTAGTACTTCTCCCCTTGGCATCTCACAATATATATATATATATATATATATATATATATATATATATATATATATATATATATTTCAGACTTATGCCAGAAAAGCGTTACACAGACTTGAGAGTATGTGTATGTATACTGTATATATACATATATATGTACAGTGTATATACTTGCCTTGCACAGATATATTTATAAGTTATATATATATGTGTAATATATATATATCATGAGTATATATATATATATATATATATATATATATATATATATATATATATACTGTAAATAATTTATACATGCATCTATGCAAGTAAATATATATGTATATCTATATACTGTATACATACATACACATAATCTCAAGGCCGTGTATCGTTTTTCTGAAATAAGTCTGAAAAGAATAGTTCATGTGTTGCTGTTCTTGGAGATGCTGATGTTTTAGATGTTTTATATTATCCAAGGCCATCTAGTGGCTTTACTTTGCATGAAACTTTTGAGAAACACTTAAAGTTTAAAGCTTAAAGAAAAAGCTGCCAAATTATACACTGTCACACTAAAGTACTTAGAGGTTGAAAAAAGGGGGTTGAACAACAGTCATATAATAGTTTTCTTATGGTGTCATTATGTTGTGCACATAAAAATGGTTTATTTAGAAAAAAGTAACTTTTTTTTTAAAAAAAACCCTGATGTATCCTGCTGCCTGGGAGTGGAGCACAATTTTTGACAACTCTCAGTTTAATGAATCACTATTGGTATTTGGTGCAGATTCTTCCGATTAGCAGTCTGACGTTACTATTAGCTGTAATGTCTGAAACAAGCCATACCCTTGTACAAGGTGCTGTAGTTAAGGAAAGATTTAAGGAAAATGTGTTGCACAAATAAACATTAGTGTAGTTTTGTTTATATACAGCTTGTAAAAGAAATCTGATCTCTTGTAAACATGGTGTTTGTTACCTACCTGCTTACATAGAGCCTCTGTCATACAATGCATCCATTGATTGACCTGTGGTTTATAAGATCAAGCATTGCACAAATCCCATTCTGTGGACGTCCAATATTTATCAGCTGTGTGCAATTGATTGTCCTCAAATTACATGCTATACCTCCAATTTTTTTCCCCTAAGCCTAAACACACTAAAAGGAGCACAAAAAATGGATGGCGTCACTGAAACTACTGAAAAAGACCATGTTTGTCAGGGCTAGCTGAAGAAAATTACTGGTTGTCATGCTCTTCTAGTTTCTTTGTGTTCTCCTGATCAGCGTGGACAGGATCAGAACCTTCACAAATCTATCTACCTTAGGCCCCCTTCACACGTCCGTGATACACGTGCGTGTTTGGTCCGTTTCCGTATATACCGGAGACACGGCCAAACGTGCACCAATGTTAATCTATGATTGTGGTCACACGTCCGTTATTTCATTATGTCCGTGTGTGCGTGTCCGTGATCCGTATGTCTTTGCGTTTGGCACGGATGCATGTCCGTTATCTGCACGGAGCACGCACACGTGGACACAATGAAAGTCTATGGGTATGTGCACACACGTTAGTAAACACGTATGCACATACCTATAGTCCGTGTCCGTTTGGTGTTTTTATTTCTAGTGAAGTCGGCTATTCTTTCTATTTCTGTGTATGTCGGTCAATCTCCCTGAGTCCGTCGGTCAGTCTCTCTGTCTCTCTGTCGGTCTCTCTGTCTGTCTGTCCCTCTCTCACAGTCTGTCGGTCAGTTTCCCCCCCTCTCTCATACTTACCGTTCCCCGATCTTCGGCGCAGCGCTGCACGGCATTCACACTGCTGCGGCGGCTTTTACTATTTTGAAAAAGCCGGCCGCTCATTAAACAATCTCCTATTCCCTGCTTTCCCCGCCCACCGGCGCCTATGATTGGTTACAGTGAGACACGCCCCCACGCTGAGTGACAGGAGTCACACTGCACCCAATCACAGCAGCCGGTGGGCGTGTCTATACTGTGCAGTAAAATAAATAATTAAATAATTAAAAAAAAACGGCGTGCGGTTCCCCCCAATTTTAATGCCAGCCAGATAAAGCCATACGGCTGAAGGCTGGTATTCTCAGGATGGGGAGCTCCACGTTATGGGGAGCCCCCCACCCTAACAATATCAGTCAGCAGCCGCCCAGAATTGCCGCATACATTATATGCGACAGTTCTGGGGCTGTACCCGGCTCTTCCCGATTTGCCCTGGTGCCGTTGGCAAATCGGGGTAATAAGGAGTTATTGGCAGCCCATAGCTGCCAATAAGTCCTAGATTAATCATGTCAGGCGTCTATGAGACACCCTCCATGATTAATCTGCAAGTGACAGTAAAAAAAACACACACACCCGAAAAAATCCTTTATTTGAAATAAAAAACACACACAAATTCCCTCATTACCAATTTATTAACCCCGACAAACCCTCCATGTCCGGCGTAATCCACGGACCTCCAGCGTCGCGTCCAGCTCTGCTGCATGGAGGTGACAGGAGCAGCAGAAGACACCGCCGCTCCGGTCACCTCCACACAGCAAATGAGGTGAGTAGCGCGATCAGCTGCTGTCACTGAGGTTACCCGCGGCCACCGCTGGATCCAGCGGTGGCCGCGAGTTACCTGACTGACAGCAGCTGATCGCGCTACTCACCTCATTTGCTGTGTGGAGGTGACCGGAGCGGCGGTGTCTTCTGCTGCTCCTGTCACCTCCATGCAGCAGAGCTGGACGCGACGCTGGAGGTCCGTGGATTACGCCGGACATGGAGGGTTTGTCGGGGTTAATAAATTGGTAATGAGGGAATTTGTGTGTGTTTTTTATTTCAAATAAAGGATTTTTTCGGGTGTGTGTGTTTTTTTACTGTCACTTACAGATTAATCATGGAGGGTGTCTCATAGACGCCTGACATGATTAATCTAGGACTTATTGGCAGCTATGGGCTGCCAATAACTCCTTATTACCCCGATTTGCCAACGGCACCAGGGCAAATCGGGAAGAGCCGGGTACAGCCCCAGAACTGTCGCATATAATGTATGCGGCAATTCTGGGCGGCTGCTGACTGATATTGTTAGGGTGGGGGGCTCCCCATAACGTGGAGCTCCCCATCCTGAGAATACCAGCCTTCAGCCGTATGGCTTTATCTGGCTGGCATTAAAATTGGGGGGAACCGCACGCCGTTTTTTTTTAATTATTTAATTATTTATTTTACTGCACAGTATAGACACGCCCACCGGCTGCTGTGATTGGGTGCAGTGTGACACCTGTCACTCAGCGTGGGGGCGTGTCTCACTGTAACCAATCATAGGCGCCGGTGGGCGGGGAAAGCAGGGAATAGGAGATTGTTTAATGAGCGGCCAGCTTTTTCAAAATAGTAAAAGCCGCCGCAGCCGTGTGAATGCCGTGCAGCGCCGGTGATCGGGGATCGGTGAGTATGAGAGAGGGGGGGACACTTCAGTCAATCGGGGGATTAGCGGTCACCGGTGAATCCTTCACAGGTGACCGCTATTCAGTACTCGACACAGACAGAGCCGCGGTATGAGGATGAAGTCGGGTGAAGTTCACCCGAGTTCATTCTCATCGCGCAACTCTGTCTGCTGTCAGCCGACATTTATAAACGACATTGTGCATCACACACACGGACATTACACACGGACATTACACGTACACATACACGTTAATTCCACACGCACACACGGACGTTCTGCACACAAACACGGCTAGCATACGCAATTCACACAGGTGCCACACGGACCATAAAAACGGACACAAAAACGGGACACGGACCCGAAAAACGGCCCGTAACACACGTGCGTGTTTTTCACGGACGTGTGAAGGGGGCCTTACTAAGATTTCTGTGGGTTGCTATTTTTTATTTTAACAAACACTTGGGCAGACTTAAGCGGGCTTTACACGCTACAAGATCGCTACAACGATCTTGTTCGGGTCACAGATTTTGTGACGCACATCCGGCCGCTGTAGCGATGCCGCTGCGTGTGACACCTAAGAGCGATTTTGCATCGTCGCAAAAACGTGCAAAATCGCTCATTGGTGACATGGGGGTCCATTCTCAAATATCGTTACTGCAACAGTAACGAAGTTGTTCCTCATTCCTGCTGCAGCACACATCGCTCCGTGTGACACCGCAGGAACAAGGAAGCTCTCCTTACCTGCCTCCCGGCCACAATGCGGAAGGAAGGAGGTGGGCGGGATGTTCGTCCCGCTCCTCTTCGCCCCTCCGCTTCTATTGGCGGCGGTGCAGTGATGCTGCTGTGACGTCGCTGTGACGCTGAACGAACCGCCCCCTTAGAAAGGGGGCGGTTTGCCGGTCACAGCGACGTCGCAGGGAAGGTAAGTAGTGTGACGGGCGATGTTGTGCGACACAGGCAGAGATTTGCCCGTGTCGCACAACAGATGGGGGTGGGTACGCACGCTGGCGATATCGGTACCGATATCGCAGCGTGTAAAGCGGCCTTTAGAATTATGTTGGAATGTTACAAAGAAATCTAAAAAATCATGTATTTTGTTTGTTTTATAGTAATTCTGATTTTGTTCTTTGAATTCAAAGAAATAATCAGAACTCCCCATATTCAGTGTCATTAATGCTGCATAGTAAAACTCAAGTAACCAAAAAGTCAACCTATTAATCACAGTGTGCAAACACATAGTGTATGTATGTGTTCGTAAATTGGTCAAACGTAAATTGGTCAAATAACGTATTTGTGCATTGGGACATTAATTCTAAAAGTGTTCAGGAGTAGAGATGAGCAGACCTAAGGAAGATCGGGTTCGGCGAGTTCAGACGGATTTTAGATAAATTTCTTTTTTCAGTCGAACTTCACCCAAACGCATTGTAAGTCACTGATTGGGCAGTTTGGCTCTCCGGTCACATACAGACATCTATATACAAAGCACTTACGGGTAAAGAGGGCTGGGTTTTTAATTTTTTTGTACACACTATACCCGATATTGCTGTCTTTACTGCCAGTCCGAGTCAATCAGACACTGCAAGCTGCTCGCACAGTGCTGAAAACCGAGCACACTGATGCTCGATTGAGTTGTTGGCATATGTACAGCACCTGAACTCTGAACTTAAATTATTTTGTAAACTCTGTTTTCTGTACAAACACCACATTTTAAAGTTCAGGTTCGCACATCCCTAGTGAGCAAAGATAAAGGGAATGTATATCAGCTCACCCTGAGAAGCTTG
The DNA here is from genome assembly GCF_048569485.1 of Anomaloglossus baeobatrachus. Classification (NCBI taxonomy): domain Eukaryota; kingdom Metazoa; phylum Chordata; class Amphibia; order Anura; family Aromobatidae; genus Anomaloglossus; species Anomaloglossus baeobatrachus. The sequence continues at coordinate 325,164,994 of NC_134356.1, read as the reverse complement.
TAATAGTCCATATTTAGATGCTTCAGGAGATCAAATGGAGGTCGGTGCGCAGATTCATGTGTCTGGCATCCACAGAGGATAGTACAGAAAGGTGATATCCAGCACCAAGCTTGATTAAAACTCTTGACTTTACTATATGTAGTTAAAAAGCCTTCCTATACATCCATAATGAAGTCTAGAGATGTACGAAGCTAAGGTTCGGTATTCGGTGCTTGTACCTAACACAAACTTTAAAAAAAAAAAGAGTTCAAGTTCAATGTCCGGGTGCTTTACGTATGCAAACCACTTGCGCGAGCATCAATGTGCTTAGGTATGCTTGGTGCTCGGCCCAGTGCAAGCCACTTGCAGTGTTTGAATGGTTCACTTTGGGGGTAACAACAGCATGATCGGATTTATTGCGTACTAAAAAAATTGGAAAAACCCCGCCCACCCATGCCCGGAAGTATCTGTTTATGGCTGGCTGTATGTGGGCAGAGACCTGAACTGTCCAATTAGTGACTTCCATTGGGGTTCAGGTAAATTCTGGGTCCCAAACTGAACTTTATCTAAAGTCCGTCTGAACCCACCAAACCGAACTTCCACGGGTTCGCTCATCTCTGGTGAGGGCCCTTTTTTTTTCTCTTCTAGTACACATTGGTGGGGGCGATGTGGACCCCTCCAGGGCTCAGAAACCTTATCTACATATCCTCACAGACAAGGATTTAATTACAAGCTACATCTGGATTTCTTTCACATCTATTCAGATGAGTTTTGGCTTGGCACACATGGAGAGGTAGGACATAATTGATGGCACCATCTATATTTAGATGTACCTTGATGTAGTTGGATAGCTTTTATGCTCTTTGATGCTTATGTTTTTAACGATTACAGCAATAGTGGAATTCATGTATACATTAATACATAGTGAATACATATGTTCAACCAATTGTTTGGTCACATTATTTGACATGTGTTTCCCAACAATAAATGTAGTCATCTTTTGTTTAGGCAATAAGGTGCTTTGTGTCGTTCCTATACAGTTTATCATATTACCTTCATATACTCAGCATTCAAAACACTCTATAGAGCATGTCTATTGTGATCAGCTAATAGAATTATTGCTGGATCTGCACATGTTGAGAGTGTGAAAACAGTGATATCATCATGATAAAATATACCTTATTAGCCACAACTGTGTATTGCACTTCTAAAAACCATGGATGCCATATTGGAAAAGGGTGAAGAGAGAAATTGCTGTGCGCACAACTATTAATATGTATGGAGTGCCAAACTGACATATTAAATCAACTAATGGAAATATTGGACAAGGCGACAAGGCAAAACATGCCAATGATCACAAAAGTATAAGGGTGACGCAAGGAGCTACTATAAGTCCATGGGATTGTTTAAGAGTATATATTGGCTTTACTAAGGGCACAGATTTAGAAAGCTATCACTCCTACATCTAATATACAATATTAAATAAGAGAAGATAGTGAAACAGTCGTGAAACACATTTATGGCATCTCCAAAGGCTGTTTTTGTAGATAGTATATATTACAATGGTGAAGCGAAAACAGACATGCATGACCAACTCTTCATTCACTCTCTATTGCTTCCAAGCAAAATTTATGGAGTGAACAGAAGCCATTGTGTATAGTATAGATGCTACTTCTAGTTGACCTCTTTCAAATGGTCTTTTAATAATTTCATTCTCAGGAGTTGCTTGACATTTTGCTCCTTTGGTAAGCAGGATCATTTTTACACTTTCGACGTACACAGATAAAACCTAAATTACTAAATAATATTACACCTCACGACTATATGTTTTATAAGCCTCATCATTAAAATGTCACTCAGCCCTTTATTCATACATGCACCTAGTAATTTTGCATCAAAATGAATTTTTTGTAAAGAATGCATAAAAAAATTTATTGGTTGCACAACGTTTGACTCAATCAGAAAATGAGATACACCACAAATGTTTGACTCCTTCACAACCTAGAATGTACCAGTACATCCTAAATCATGTTGAGGTAATCACCGCCAGCTGCTGCGGTGAGCTGGCAATGATCCCTGCACATGTCTGCTGATTTGGACAGCAGATATGTGTGGCTAACAGGTGCGGATGGATCCGCGATCCACCCATGCCTATTAACCATTTAGATCAAAATATGACAGTGAGATTTAAATGGCCGCAGTAGGGAACACGCCTCTCCCTGCTGCCATCGGAGGCCCCGTGACGCAATCCCAGGGAGCCGATTTCTTGTTAGTATCTATATGAAGTGAAAGCTGCACACCAAATTCAGAGAAATATGAACAAGCATAACTGCTTTATAATACATAAGAAATGAAAAATACAATTAGCCATATGAAAAAATTGAAAAATTGAAATGTGACGTAGCATGACTGCTGAGGATTATTTGAAAAATAAAAAAGTAGTTCCTGTTAGAGCTGACAGAGCAGCGGCTGTAACAGGAATGCAGCATTTCTGCTTGGACATGAATGGGTTAACATGTGCAGCGTCCATGTCAAACCACCTTAGTCTATGTCTACTTTACATATAGTTTTATGAAATAATCATGTAAAATGTCTCTTCAGAGAATAACAGAACTTGAACTCCAGTGCCACCTATTGGAAGTAGCCATCATAAAAGTCTTCCTCTCTGAAGAGGCATTTAAGTCTGCTCATGCCGACATGCCAAACTAGGCAGGTCATTATTCGCAAGTAGGAACCTTATCCCTTAAATATGAAATAATCAGAATGCTGAAAAACAAAAATCTGGTTTCATGCCAAAATTATCAAATCTGGCATGTGTGATTATGTGAAGCAATAACTTTGAAATACCTTTATGTATCCCTTTGGTTCTGAACTTCTGAAATATTTTTTTTTCATGATACATTGTGCTTTATGCTAATAGTGAATTTAGGGCAATATGTTTTGAATTGAATAAGCCAAAATTATCTACCCTCAAATTAGATTTATTAAACATCTGTTTATTATTTGGGATATTAAATCAGATATAAGTTTAGCAGTAATATTTTCAAGCAACTTTCAGAAAATTATTTTATGGGTTAATTCAGTTTCCAAGGGCCTTTGAGGAGCCAATACATTAAACCTCACTGCAGAAACATTAATATATTAAATCTCACTTATATTTTAAAAATGCACCCCCTTTTAGTGGCTCTATCAGGCACAGGCTGTACATACCATTAGTGGGCAGCTCGGATGTTTAGGCTGTGAAATCCAAGTTTATGAAGTTTGAAAAATCATCCACTTTTTGATTGATGTGTGCACCTCTCCAGATAATATCCGGGCTGGTTATGCACATGATTCCCCCCCCACCCCTGCCGCCTGTTCCTACCTCTCTCTGGCTGTATGCAAATTTCTCTCTTCAGTTACATGGCGTCGGAGTTGACGCCTGCGCATAGTGCTTATCTCCGGCGCTTGTGAAATCCAAGTTTGTGAAGTTTGAAAATTCATCCACTTTTTGATTGACGTGTGCACTTCTCCAGATAATATCCGGGCGGGTTATGCACAGGATTCCCGCCCCCCCCTATCCCGCCGCCTGTTCCTCCCTCTCTCTGGCTGTATGCAAATTTCTCTGTTCAGTTACACGGCGGGGAGGGAGGGCGACGCATGCGTCCTCGCTTCTTCAGATCTCGTTGTGACAGCGGGAGTGCGCATGGTGTCACAGCAGGACTGGAGAACAGCTGATTTTACCGATTAGCTGCAGCAGAAGACATTGTAGCAGACGTCTGCTGCAGCTAATCGGTAAGATCAGCTGTTCTCCAGTCCTGCTGTGACACCATGCGCACTCCCGCTGTCACAACGACATCTGAAGAAGCGAGGACGCATGCGTCACCCTCCCAGACACCAAACTGTGTATGCGAGCTTCAAAAACATGGCACTGGAGATAAGCGCTATGCGCAGACGCCAACTCCGATGCCGTGTAACTGAAGAGAGAAATTTGCATACAGCCAGAGAGAGGGAGGAACAGGCGGCGGGATGGGGGGGGCGGGAATCCTGTGCATAACCCGCCTGGATATTATCTGGAGAAATGCACACGTCAATCAAAAAGTGGATGAATTTTCAAACTTCACAAACTTGGATTTCACAGCCTAAACATCTGAGCTGCCCACTAATGGTATGCACAGCTTATGCCTGATAGTGTCAGGAATGCACTGGCTTTACCTTATATACCAAAATCCTGATGTTTGGTTCCCTTTAAGATGCAGTATAAGCCACAAATATTTCATTTTCAAAATAAGTATTTGGAGACAAAACTACTCACAAAATGTTATGCATTTTTTTTACTTACATTTTTCATATCCCATGACCTCTTCTAAAATTTCTAACATTACCCCTACTTTGCACATCTGCAGGCTGAAAATTTTGCACATTTTTCCTCACAAGATAGCTTTATTTCATAGGGATGAGCAGACCTGTGGAAGTTTGGGTTTGCCAGGTTCAGCTGGAGCTTAGTTACAAGTTTGGTTTGAGACCCAAACTTTACCCAAACATAACCCCGTATCCCAAACCCCATATAAGTCCATATAAAATGGAGACGAGAACTTCTGTGCTGTAAAGTGGCTGTAATATGGTCCTAGTAAGGGCTAGGGGGCTGCAAAAAGAAGCAAAATGGGGTCAATTGTCCTGAAAACAAATGTGGATAGGGAATAATAAAAAAATGACATTTGCTCCAGCCTATTTTTGATAACTGGTGCAGGTAAAACAGACAACTGCAGGCTGCAACACTTATCTGTCAGCCTTTTCCTATCTGGTTATCAAAAAAATAGGGGTAATCCCACTGTGTTTTTTTTAATTATTTAAGTAAATAGTTTAAAAAAATGGCATGGGTTCCATTCTATTTTTGATAACCAGCTAAGCTATAGCAGACACCTGGGGGGCTGATATTCTCAGCGTGAGAAATTTTGGGCCTGCCATTGACTGAAAGGGACCTATGTAGTCTCATTCTGAGAATCTTCTCAGATCGAAGCTAAATAGGAATCGAGAGATGTCATGGGACATTACTCTACTGGATTACATTGGAATTTCCAAGCTTTATTTTTAATTAATACATTGGTGAATAAGGGAATGCGGGGGAGTCTTTTATCATGAATTAGATTATGCTGGAACTTCGATTATTTTTTTTATTCAATAAATTGGTGAATGAAGGAGTCTAGTGGAGTCTTTGTTCATTTAAACTATTTTTTCTCTATGCGTCTGTTTTTTTAAGTGTACACTTACCAGGTTTGCAATGGGGGTGTATGCCAGGCACCTATCCATTACCATCACTAAGTCTGGGCTTGATGCCAGCTGTCAATTCACAGCTGTCATCAACCTCTAAAGTATTGTGCTGATTGACAGTGCACCATAGAAATCAGTAATAATGTCTAGTGTCTAGCGAGCCAATGGGTATACAAATCTACTTGGTAGTTTATTAAGAAAAAAAATATTTTATAAGTTACTACAAAGAATTATTATACAGGCAGTAAAAGGCATGAGTGATGAAACATAATCCACTAAGGATAGACAAGAAACACGTTTCGGCTATGCCTTCATCACAGTCATTGATGCACATTTTCTGGGGTGGCTGCTTTTTTTTCTGGGAGCGGCTAAATAATCAAGGGCCTTCCCAGCCTAACATTACCAGCCACCAGTTCTCTGATTTATCTTGACTGGTTATCAAAAATAGTGTAACTCCATGCTGTTTTTTAATTATTAGCCCCAGCTGTCTTCTTTAGCTTGGGTGGTTATCAAAAATAGCGGAAAACTTACTATATTTTTTTAATTGCCTCAATACATATTATGATATATATACATATATATACTGTATGTATATATATATATATATATATATATATATATATATATATATATATATACAGTTAGGTCCAGAAATATTTGGACAGTGACACAAGTTTTGATATTTTAGCTGTTTACAAAAACATGTTCAGAAATACAATTATATATATAATATGGGCTGAAAGTGCACACTCCCAGCTGCAATATGAGAGTTTTCACATCCAAATCGGAGAAAGGGTTTAGGAATCATAGCTCTGTAATGCATAGCCTCCTCTTTTTAAAGGGACCAAAAGTAATTGGACAAGGGACTCTAAGGGCTGCAATTAACTCTGAAGGCGTCTCCCTCGTTAACCTGTAATCAATGAAGTAGTTAAAAGGTCTTAGGTTGATTACAGGTGTGTGGTTTTGCATTTGGAAGCTGTTGCTGTGACCAGACAACGTGCGGTCTAAGGAACTCTCAATTGAGGTGAAGCAGAACATCCTGAGACTGAAAAAAAAGAAAAAATCCATCAGAGAGATAGCAGACATGCTTGGAGTAGCAAAATTAACAGTCGGGTACATTCTGAGAAAAAAGGAATTGACTGGTGAGCTTAGGAACTCAAAAAGGCCTGGGCGTCCACGGAAGACAACAGTGGTGGATGATCGCCGCATACTTTCTTTGGTGAAGAAGAACCCGTTCACAACATCAACTGAAGTCCAGAACACTCTCAGTGAAGTAGGGGTATCTGTCTCTAAGTCAACAGTAAAGAGAAGACTCCATGAAAGTAAATACAAAGGGTTCACATCTAGATGCAAACCATTCATCAATTCCAAAAATAGACAGGCCAGAGTTAAATTTGCTGAAAAACACCTTATGAAGCCAGCTCAGTTCTGGAAAAGTATTCTATGGACAGATGAGACAAAGATCAACCTGTACCAGAATGATGGGAAGAAAAAAGTTTGGAGAAGAAAGGGAACGGCACATGATCCAAGGCACACCACATCCTCTGTGAAACATGGTGGAGGCAACGTGATGGCATGGGCATGCATGGCTTTCAATGGCACTGGGTCACTTGTGTTTATTGATGGCATAACAGCAGACAAGAGTAGCCGGATGAATTCTGAAGTGTACCGGGATATACTTTCAGCCCAGATTCAGCCAAATGCCGCAAAGTTGATCGGACAGCGCTTCATAGTACAGATGGACAATGACCCCAAGCATACAGCCAAAGCTACCCAGGTGTTCATGAGTGAAAAAAGTGGAACATTCTGCAATGGCCAAGTCAATCACCAGATCTTAACCCAATTGAGCATGCATTTCACTTGCTCAAATCCAGACTTAAGACGGAAAGACCCACAAACAAGCAAGACCTGAAGGCTGCGGCTGTAAAGGCCTGGCAAAGCATTAAGAAGGAGGAAACCCAGCGTTTGGTGATGTCCATGGGTTCCAGACTTAAGGCAGTGATTGCCTCCAAAGGATTCGCAACAAAATATTGAAAATAAAAATATTTTGTTTGGGTTTGGTTTATTTGTCCAATTACTTTTGACCTCCTAAAATGTTGAGTGTTTGTAAAGAAATGTGTACAATTCCTACAATTTCTATCAGATATTTTTGTTCAAACCTTCAAATTAAACGTTACAATCTGCACTTGAATTCTGTTGTAGAGGTTTCATTTCAAATCCAATGTGGTGGCATGCAGAGCCCAACTCGCGAAAATTGTGTCACTGTCCAAATATTTCTGGACCTAACTGTATATATATATATATATATATATATATATATATATTATATACACACACACATATTTTAGGGTTATCCTCATGTACTTTACTTGGAGTGTATCTTCTTGACAAGTTGGAGTCGTTGCTTATGTGGCAAAATTAATTTATCTTGTGTAACCTCTATGCTGAAATAAGGAGTTTTTTTCCCACTACATTGAGTGTTGGATGATTGGATAATGTGAACATCAAAGGAACTGTTCATTTAATTTTAAGCTGTAAAGTTGTCTTTTACTTTATTAACTTTCAATCAATAAACAAGCAGTTTGCAAATGTAATCAGGAAATGCTTCCAATTGGCTAACAATGTATCAAAGCCAATGCTTCAAGGCAACAGCAAGCTGTAACAAGCAGTTTATTACCAGTAGCTGTTACTGACATTAGTCAAAACCAAGAAAGATAAAATGGAATAAGAAATGTAATGCTGGAAGAGCCTTGGGCGCTGTGTTCTCTTCTTCCTTTTGAAAACTGCAAGCCTGTCTTTGATATGATAACAAATATAAACTGTTTAAAAACACGAAATGCGGAAAAAACTGAGACTAGTCTGACATAGAGTTAAATCCATCCAGAGTGACACACAAACAGTAGTAACATCCAGCGGATATATGTTATGGAAATATTTTGAATTCAATTTACATGTGAGAAGATCTTGTTTTGATTGTCTGATTTAGTATATTGTAATAGCTATGTTTATAAATCAAGTGAATATAATCCGACATAAATATATAGCATTTCCTGAAAATTATAAGGTAAAACATGCAATATTGTGGATTTCACTGTTTGACATTGAAATAGACTGATAGGCTTAAAAAATGTAATTAATTTGTGATTTCAATGATTCTTTTTATATACAATAGGTAAACTACAATTTGTTGCTTTTATACTATTTAAAATACATATTAAATTGTTTTACAATGCATAGAAGAATACAATATCCATAGACAAAGTAATATTTGATGTTGAGCAATTACATTTAAATTATTAACTTTAAAAATAGTATGTAAATAGAATAGGTTTTTTTTCATTTTGATTTTAATTACTTTTAAAAAAATGTTTGCTACAATTTATTTAAGGTCTTGAAGTTAAATATGTGTATTAAACTTTCACTCTCTGCAAAGTTCCATATTTATCTACTGACTGTTCAAGTCAAAGGTTGAGGATACAGTCTAGGAATTGAGCTACAAATAACTACTACATTGAGCTACAAATACTTTAATACCGAAAGGTATTTCTGATTTACCCACCTTGTACACCATAGAAAACAATAAGTGGGGTGGAATGTTTGGAAAATTATGAATGAGTGAACCCTGGGGGAATACAGAATGTGGAACACTTTGCAGAAAGCAAAACAGTGTAATTTACTGTACTTACTGTCTTGTAAACAGTGTGATTTAGTAATAGAGGATGAAACATTTAATCACTACTCAAATTAGATCAAATCATTAGCTAAAATTAAATAAAAAACATTCAACTCCAGGGCCTGGTTTACCATTTGATGCTTGTGTGGCTTCATGTCTCTTTCCTGAAAGGTGTCAGGGTGGAGAAAGACAAAGCAGTTTAAAGTCAAATGCCTAATCCTGTTGTTTACAGAGGAGATACACTATTGTCAAAGGTTTATGGCAGGGGCTTATTCCCTTTAACCTATGGAAAAAACATGAACACTTGGCTGAGTCAAGGATCAAATCAAGATCCTATCCTGATGTCATGCATGGAGTTGGAGATGTCCGTAAATAATACATGACACTAGAGTTGAGCGCGGTTCGTGGTTCGTGGTTCTCCAGTTCTAGGCTCGAGTGATTTTGGGGCATGTTCTAGATCGAACTAGAACTCGAGCTTTTTGCAAAAGCTCGATAGTTCTAGAAACGTTCGAGAACGGTTCTAGCAGCCAAAAAACAGCTAAATCTTAGCTTGGTTTCTGCTGTAATAGTGTAAGTCACTCTGTGAATCAAACTATTATCACATTTCAGTGTATAGTGTGCGTGAACAGCGCCTTCAGATCACTGCTGTTTCTATAATGGCGATCGCTATTTTTTTTTTTTTTTTTCTTGTCTTCCTTCCCTAAGCGCGCGCGTCTTGTGGGGCGGGCCAGCATGTCAGCCAATCACAGACACACACACACCTAAGTGGACTTTGAGGCAGAGAAGCAACGGCATGTGTGATAGGATCTGCATGTCACATGTCCCTGCATTATAAAACCGGATATTTTCTTCACGATCGCCATTATCTGCCTTCTGCGTCTTTGGTGTCAGACATCACTGTCGCAGTTCCGTCCTTTGTCCTATCGCCGATACAGCTGTATGCGCTGCATACACAGCGTTAGACAGCTTAGGGAGAGCACATTCTAGCAGTCCTTTTAAGGGCTCGTACCGGCAGGGTCAGAGAGCCATAGGTGACAGGTCCTGCAAACAGCAACAGCGTCTGTGTAGCCCAGGTCAGGGATTTCCTCCCTGCATTTCACCATTAGGAGGGAATAGAAAGGCAGGCTTCCATTCCTCTACCCAGAGCACCACAATCCTGCCACTGTACCCTCTTGTCCTCTGCACACTCCAACTCATTCTAACTAAGCCATTATACTAGCAAACAGTCAGTGTACCTAGTGGCATCCTATCTGTGGCTATTGGACTTTGCTATAGTCCCACTAGTGCAAAGACATTTGCAGAGCACATCTGCCTGCATTGCACACTCCAAGTTTTTTAAACTAAGCAATTTTACTAGCAAACACTCAGTGTACCTAGTGGCATCCTATACGTGGCTATTGGACTTTGCTATAGTCCCACTAGTGCAAAGACATTAGCAGAGCACATCTGCCTGCATTGCACACTCCAAGTTTTTTAAACTCAGCCATTATACTAGCAAACACACAGTGTACCTAGTGGCATCCTATACGTGGCTATTGGACTTTGCTATAGTCCCACTAGTGCCAAGACATTTGCAGAGCGCATCTGCCTGCGTTGCACACTCCAACTAATTATAACGAAGCCATTATACTAGCAAACACTCAGTGTACCTAGTGGCATCCTATACGTGGCTATTGGACTTTGCTATAGTCCCACTAGTGCCAAGACATTTGCAGAGCGCATCTGCCTGCGTTGCACACTACAACAAATTATAACGAAGCCATTATACTAGCAAACACTCAGTGTACCTAGTGGCATCCTATACGTGGCTATTGGACTTTGCTATAGTCCCACTAGTGCCAAGACATTTGCAGAGCGCATCTGCCTGCGTTGCACACTCCAACTAATTATAACGAAGCCATTATACTAGCACACACTCAGTGTACCTAGTGGCATCCTATACGTGGCTATTGGACTTTGCTATAGTCCCACTAGGGCCAAGACATTTGCAGAGCACATCTGCCTGCATTGCACACTCCAAGTTTTTTAAACTAAGCAATTTTACTAGCAAACACTCAGTGTACCTAGTGGCATCCTATACGTGGCTATTGGACTTTGCTATAGTCCCACTAGTGCAAAGACATTAGCAGAGCACATCTGCCTGCATTGCACACTCCAAGTTTTTTAAACTCAGCCATTATACTAGCAAACACACAGTGTACCTAGTGGCATCCTATACGTGGCTATTGGACTTTGCTATAGTTCCACTAGTGCCAAGACATTTGCAGAGCGCATCTGCCTGCGTTGCACACTCCAACTAATTATAACGAAGCCATTATACTAGCAAACACTCAGTGTACCTAGTGGCATCCTATACGTGGCTATTGGACTTTGCTATAGTCCCACTAGTGCCAAGACATTTGCAGAGCGCATCTGCCTGCGTTGCACACTCCAACTAATTATAACGAAGCCATTATACTAGCACACACTCAGTGTACCTAGTGGCATCCTATACGTGGCTATTGGACTTTGCTATAGTCCCACTAGTGCCAAGACATTTGCAGAGCGCATCTGCCTGCGTTGCACACTACAACAAATTATAACGAAGCCATTATACTAGCAAACACTCAGTGTACCTAGTGGCATCCTATACGTGGCTATTGGACTTTGCTATAGTCCCACTAGTGCCAAGACATTTGCAGAGCGCATCTGCCTGCGTTGCACACTCCAACTAATTATAACGAAGCCATTATACTAGCACACACTCAGTGTACCTAGTGGCATCCTATACGTGGCTATTGGACTTTGCTATAGTCCCACTAGGGCCAAGACATTTGCAGAGCACATCTGCCTGCATTGCACACTCCAAGTTTTTTAAACTAAGCAATTTTACTAGCAAACACTCAGTGTACCTAGTGGCATCCTATACGTGGCTATTGGACTTTGCTATAGTCCCACTAGTGCAAAGACATTAGCAGAGCACATCTGCCTGCATTGCACACTCCAAGTTTTTTAAACTCAGCCATTATACTAGCAAACACTCAGTGTACCTAGTGGCATCCTATACGTGGCTATTGGACTTTGCTATAGTCCCACTAGTGCCAAGACATTTGCAGAGCGCATCTGCCTGCGTTGCACACTACAACAAATTATAACGAAGCCATTATACTAGCAAACACTCAGTGTACCTAGTGGCATCCTATACGTGGCTATTGGACTTTGCTATAGTCCCACTAGTGCCAAGACATTTGCAGAGCGCATCTGCCTGCGTTGCACACTCCAACTAATTATAACGAAGCCATTATACTAGCAAACACTCAGTGTACCTAGTGGCATCCTATACGTGGCTATTGGACTTTGCTATAGTCCCACTAGTGCCAAGACATTTGCAGAGCGCATCTGCCTGCGTTGCACACTCCAACTAATTATAACGAAGCCATTATACTAGCACACACTCAGTGTACCTAGTGGCATCCTATACGTGGCTATTGGACTTTGCTATAGTCCCTCTAGTGCCAAGACATTTGCAGAGCGCATCTGCCTGCGTTGCACACTCCAACTAATTATAACGAAGCCATTATACTAGCACACACTCAGTGTACCTAGTGGCATCCTATACGTGGCTATTGGACTTTGCTATAGTCCCTCTAGTGCCAAGACATTTGCAGAGCGCATCTGCCTGCGTTGCACACTCCAACTAATTATAACGAAGCCATTATACTAGCAAACACTCAGTGTACCTAGTGGCATCCTATACGTGGCTATTGGACTTTGCTATAGTCCCACTAGTGCAAAGACATTAGCAGAGCACATCTGCCTGCATTGCACACTCCAAGTTTTTTAAACTCAGCCATTATACTAGCAAACACACAGTGTACCTAGTGGCATCCTATACGTGGCTATTGGACTTTGCTATAGTCCCACTAGTGCCAAGACATTTGCAGAGCGCATCTGCCTGCGTTGCACACTCCAACTAATTATAACGAAGCCATTATACTAGCACACACTCAGTGTACCTAGTGGCAGCCTATACGTGGCTATTGGACTTTGCTATAGTCCCACTAGTGCCAAGACATTTGCAGAGTGCATCTGCCTGCGTTGCACACTACAACAAATTATAACGAAGCCATTATACTAGCAAACACTCAGTGTACCTAGTGGCATCCTATACGTGGCTATTGGACTTTGCTATAGTCCCACTAGTGCCAAGACATTTGCAGAGCGCATCTGCCTGCGTTGCACACTCCAACTAATTATAACGAAGCCATTATACTAGCAAACACTCAGTGTACCTAGTGGCATCTTATACGTGGCTATTGGACTTTGCTATAGTCCCACTAGTGCCAAGACATTTGCAGAGCGCATCTGCCTGCGTTGCACACTCCAACTAATTATAACGAAGCCATTATACTAGCAAACACTCAGTGTACCTAGTGGCATCCTATACGTGGCTATTGGACTTTGCTATAGTCCCACTAGTGCCAAGACATTTGCAGAGCGCATCTGCCTGCGTTGCACACTCCAACTAATTATAACGAAGCCATTATACTAGCACACACTCAGTGTACCTAGTGGCATCCTATACGTGGCTATTGGACTTTGCTATAGTCCCACTAGTGCCAAGACATTTGCAGAGCGCATCTGCCTGCGTTGCACACGACAACAAATTATAACGAAGCCATTATACTAGCACACACTCAGTGTACCTAGTGGCATCCTATACGTGGCTATTGGACTTTGCTATAGTCCCACTAGGGCCAAGACATTTGCAGAGCACATCTGCCTGCATTGCACACTCCAAGTTTTTTAAACTAAGCAATTTTACTAGCAAACACTCAGTGTACCTAGTGGCATCCTATACGTGGCTATTGGACTTTGCTATAGTCCCACTAGTGCCAAGACATTTGCAGAGCGCATCTGCCTGCGTTGCACACTACAACAAATTATAACGAAGCCATTATACTAGCACACACTCAGTGTACCTAGTGGCATCCTATACGTGGCTATTGGACTTTGCTATAGTCCCACTAGGGCCAAGACATTTGAAGAGCACATCTGCCTGCATTGCACACTCCAAGTTTTTTAAACTAAGCAATTTTACTAGCAAACACTCAGTGTACCTAGTGGCATCCTATACGTGGCTATTGGACTTTGCTATAGTCCCACTAGTGCAAAGACATTAGCAGAGCACATCTGCCTGCATTGCACACTCCAAGTTTTTTAAACTCAGCCATTATACTAGCAAACACTCAGTGTACCTAGTGGCATCCTATACGTGGCTATTGGACTTTGCTATAGTCCCACTAGTGCCAAGACATTTGCAGAGCGCATCTGCCTGCGTTGCACACTCCAACTAATTATAACGAAGCCATTATACTAGCAAACACTCAGTGTACCTAGTGGCATCCTATACGTGGCTATTGGACTTTGCTATAGTCCCACTAGTGCCAAGACATTTGCAGAGCGCATCTGCCTGCGTTGCACACTCCAACTAATTATAACGAAGCCATTATACTAGCACACACTCAGTGTACCTAGTGGCATCCTATACGTGGCTATTGGACTTTGCTATAGTCCCTCTAGTGCCAAGACATTTGCAGAGCGCATCTGCCTACGTTGCACACTCCAACTAATTATAACGAAGCCATTATACTAGCACACACTCAGTGTACCTAGTGGCATCCTATACGTGGCTATTGGACTTTGCTATAGTCCCTCTAGTGCCAAGACATTTGCAGAGCGCATCTGCCTGCGTTGCACACTCCAACTAATTATAACGAAGCCATTATACTAGCAAACACTCAGTGTACCTAGTGGCATCCTATACGTGGCTATTGGACTTTTCTATAGTCCCACTAGTGCAAAGACATTAGCAGAGCACATCTGCCTGCATTGCACACTCCAAGTTTTTTAAACTCAGCCATTATACTAGCAAACACACAGTGTACCTAGTGGCATCCTATACGTGGCTATTGGACTTTGCTATAGTCCCACTAGTGCCAAGACATTTGCAGAGCGCATCTGCCTGCGTTGCACACTCCAACTAATTAAAACGAAGCCATTATACTAGCAAACACTCAGTGTACCTAGTGGCATCCTATACGTGGCTATTGGACTTTGCTATAGTCCCACTAGTGCCAAGACATTTGCAGAGCACATCTGCCTGCGTTGCACACTCCAACTAATTATAACGAAGCCATTATACTAGCAAACACTCAGTGTACCTATTGGCATCCTATACGTGGCTATTGGACTTTGCTATAGTCCCACTAGTGCCAAGACATTTGCAGCACGTCTGCCTGCGTTGCACACTCCAACGAATTATAACTAAGTTACATTGTCAGGGATATTTATTCTTTATTATTCTGCTGTTAATAAAGCTAGACCACCACTGCAATCTTCACCACCTCTCAATTTTTACTACCACATTTTCAGTCCACAATCTTGTCGCAATCAACATGAGTGGCAAAATGACAGATGCTGGTGGAAAGGGGAAGAGGCGTGGTGGAAAAGGCAAAAAATGTTTTGTCAGTGGGGAAAGTGGCAAAGCTCCATTATCATCTGCTGAAGATAGACCATCTACTAGCAAAAGTAAGATGTCTACTACTTATTGTGGACAATCCGATGTGCTCCCTTTTTTACGGACACGAACAAGAGGAACAAAGGTAGATGATGGGCAAAAAAGGAAAATGCTTGAATGGATCTCAAGTGGTCCAACAAGTGCCCTCTCAGCCACTTCAAGTACCGCATCCAAAAAACACCATTCCTCTGAGTTGTCATCCCAATCACACTTGATTTCTCCCAGCTCTGAAGTCTCCATCAGCCCTGCACAGTATGGTGGAACTGAGATGGCTGAGTCTGCAGAGCTGTTCAGTCACACTATAGCCTGGGAATCAGAGGTCTGCTCCCAAGCTACAGTGAGTACAGAACAGGAAATGGTCTGCAGTGATGCCCAGAACCTTTGTGACTCAGATTCAGGCCGTGAGGACCAAGTTTCTGAGCATAATGTTGACCCTTTGTCACAAACTGTAACACCTGTGGTTATAGACAATGAGGAACATACTGATGAAGATGAGACGCAGATACCCGATTGGGATGACAACTTAAATATTCGGTCAGGGCAAGAAGAGGCTCGGTCTGAGGGGGAGGGGAGTGCGAACACAACAATTGATGATGACGTTCTAGATCCCACCTACTGTCAACCCCCAGTCAGGCACTCGAGGAGGTCAACAGAGGCGGTGGAGGAGGATGCAACCGACGACGAAGTTACCTTGCGCCTTCCTGGACAGAGTCGGAGCACTGGTAGCACGTCTACAACTGCATCCTCAGCCACCACTCTGCCTATGAGCATTATTCGGGGTGGATCAACAGGTCGCATGGCCTCTAAGCCTTGCCTAGCCTGGGCCTTTTTTCACATCGAAAAAGATCGCCCAACTCATGTGATATGTAACATTTGTCATGATTCTGTTAGTAGAGGTCAAAACCTCAGCAGTTTGACAACTTCTTCCATGAATCGTCACATGAATAAATATCATAAGTCCCGGTGGGAAGCTCACCGTGCTGCAATGCCGGCTAGCGGAGCGAACCATCCACCGCCCGCCCCTTCCAGTGCATCCGCGCGCTCTTCATCTTCTAGGACTGTGGGGACAGCTGTCACACCTGTTTTTCCACGCAAAACTTCCACCACTGTAACCGCAACAGGCAGTTTGCTTGTAAGGTCGTCAGTTGGTTTGGAAGGGGAAACAAGTGAGTGAGTACAGCTCTCTCAGACATCGATAGCACCAACGTTGGATGAAGGCAACATCATGTCTCCGCCTGCACTTTCCTCACAAACCTGCATTTTTCCAGGGACACCCTACTCAACACCGTCTACACACAGCAGCCAGATCTCTGTCCCTCAGATGTGGTCAAATAAAAGGCCACTTCCTCCGACCCATGACAAAGCTAAGAGGTTGACTCTATCCCTCTGTAAGCTGTTGGCTACCGAAATGCTGCCTTTCCGCCTAGTGGACACACAGGATTTTAGAGACCTTATGTCTGTCGCTGTGCCCCAGTACCAGATGCCTAGTCGCCACTACTTCTCTAAGAAAGGTGTGCCCGCGCTACACCAGCATGTCGCACACAACATCACCGCTTCCTTGAGAAACTCTGTGTGTGAACGGGTGCATTTCACCACCGATACTTGGACCAGTAAGCATGGACAGGGACGTTACATGTCGCTGACTGGGCACTGGGTAACTATGGTGATAGATGGTGAAGGGTCTGCTGCACAAGTCTTGCCGTCCCCACGACTTGTGTGTCAATCCTCTGTCTGTCCAAGTTCCGCCACAGCTTCTGCATCCTCCACCTCATCTGGGTCCTCCACCTCCGCCCCAAGCCTGCCTGGTCAGGCCACCAGCGTTCTCACTGCGCAGAAGGAATCACGCACGCCTCATTACTATGCTGGCAGCCGAGCGCAACGGCATCAGGCGGTCTTTAGCTTGACATGTCTTGGTAATAAGAGTCACACAGCTGAGGAGTTGTGGTCAGCTCTGTGGTCCGAGTTTAATAAATGGTTGTCTCCACTCAACCTGCAGCCTGGTAAGGCCGTGTGCGACAATGCTGCAAACCTGGGTGCGGCCCTTCGCCTGGGCAAGGTGACACACGTACCTTGTATGGCTCACGTGTTGAACCTTGTCGTGCAGCAATTTTTAACACACTATCCCGGCCTAGATGGCCTTCTGAACAGGGCACGAAAACTGTCTGCTCACTTCCGGCGTTCAAGCGCCGCAGCTGAGCGACTTGCATCGCTCCAGAAGTCTTTCGGCCTGCCGGTTCATCGCCTGAAATGCGATGTGGCGACACGCTGGAATTCAACTCTACACATGTTACAGCGACTGTGGCAGCACCGCAGAGCCCTGGTGCAATACGTCATGACGTATAGCCTGGGCCAACGAGATGCAGAGGTGGGGCAGATCACCCTGATGGAGTGGTCTCAGATCAAGGACCTATGCACCCTTCTGCACAGTTTCGACATGGCGACGAATATGTTTAGCTCTGACAATGCCATTATCAGCATGACGATTCCAGTCATTTACATGCTGGAGCACACGCTAAACACTATTCGGAGTCAGGGGGTGGGACAACATGAAGGGGAGGAACTACAGGAGGATTCATATGTGCAAGGGACAACAACATCACCAAGATCCAGACGTTCATCATCACCAACGCAGCAGGCATGGGACCATGGGGAACAGGGATCGACAAGGGCGCATAGTAGCAGGCGAAATGTTGAGCAAGGTGCAGGAGAACATGAAGAAATGGAGGACGAACTGTCCATGGACATGGAAGACTCAGCGGATGAGGGAGACCTTGGTCAAATTTCAGTTGAAAGAGGTTGGGGGGAGATGTCAGAGGAAGAAAGAACGGTTAGCACCTCTATGCCACAAACACAGCGTGGACTTGGTCCGCATGGCTGCGCAAGACACATGAGTGCCTTCTTGTTGCACTACCTCCAACATGACAGTCGTATTGTCAAAATTAGAAGTGATGATGACTACTGGATTGCCACACTATTAGATCCCCGGTACAAGTCCAAATTTTGTGACATAATTCCAGCCATAGAAAGGGACGCACGTATGCAGGAGTATCAGCAGAAGCTGTTACTCGATCTTAGCTCGGCTTTTCCACCAAACAACCGTGCAGGTGCAGGGAGGGAATCTCCCAGTTGTAACTTGACAAACATGGGACGGTCTCGTCATCTTCACCAGTCTACCCGTACCAGTAGGACCGTATCTGGTGCCGGTAACAGCAATTTTATGGAATCTTTTCATAATTTTTTTAGACCCTCTTTTGCAAGGCCACCAGAGACAACAAGTCTGACACATACTCAACGGCTGGAGAGGATGATACAGGAGTATCTCCAAATGAACATCGATGCCATGACTGTGCAACTGGAGCCTTGCTCCTTTTGGGCTTCAAACATAGAAAAATGGCCAGAGCTCTCCAGTTACGCCTTGGAGATTTTGTCGTGTCCAGCTGCCAGCGTTGTCTCTGAACGTGTATTCAGTGCTGCTGGGTGTGTGCTGACAGATAAGCGCACGCGTCTGTCCAGTGACAATGTGGACAGACTGACGTTCATCAAAATGAACAAGTCATGGATCCAGAAGGAATTTACTACCCCTGTGTCATCCTGGGGAGAGTAAATGCTTGTGGATTTGGAATGTGCTTGATGCAAATCAAAACATCCTGTTTGCAACTAGGGCCCAAGTGCTGCCACTGATGGGGTGGGTGTCTGTGTGGCCCAATTTTTGGAAAAAAGGGAGACTCCGCTTGGAGTAACCCTTGCTTGCTGTGTTTTTAAAAGAAGCCAAGATGAACAGAGCTGGGATCAGGAAAGACTTTGCTACCTACCCCGGTGTCATCCTGGGGACGGATAAGAATGGCGTATTTTTGAATGTGCTTGATGCAAATCAAAACATCCTGTTTGCAACTAGGGCCCAAGTGCTGCCACTGATGGGGTGGGTGTCTGTGTGGCCCAATTTTTGGAAAAAAGGGAGACTCCGCTTGGAGTAACCCTTGCTTGCTGTGTTTTTAAAAGAAGCCAAGATGAACAGAGCTGGGATCAGGAAAGACTTTGCTACCTACCCCGGTGTCATCCTGGGGACGGATAAGAATGGCGTATTTTTGAATGTGCTTGATGCAAATCAAAACATCCTGTTTGCAACTAGGGCCCAAGTGCTGCCACTGATGGGGTGGGTGTCTGTGTGGCCCAATTTTTGGAAAAAAGGGAGACTCCGCTTGGAGTAACCCTTGCTTGCTGTGTTTTTAAAAGAAGCCAAGATGAACAGAGCTTGGATCAGGAAAGACTTTGCTACCTACCCCGGTGTCATCCTGGGGACGGATAAGAATGGCGTATTTTTGAATGTGCTTGATGCAAATCAAAACATCCTGTTTGCAACTAGGGCCCAAGTGCTGCCACTGATGGGGTGGGTGTCTGTGTGGCCCAATTTTTGGAAAAAAAGGGAGACTCCGCTTGGAGTAACCCTTGCTTACATTGTTTTTAAAAGAAGCCAAGATGAACAAGTCATGGATCAGCAAAGACTTTATCTACGTACCCCGGTGTCATCCTGGGGACGGATAAGAATGGCGTATTTTTGAATGTGCTTGATGCAAATCAAAACATCCTGTTTGCAACTAGGGCCCAAGTGCTGCCACTGATGGGGTGGGTGTCTGTGTGGCCCAATTTTTGGAAAAAAGGGAGACTCCGCTTGGAGTAACCCTTGCTTGCTGTGTTTTTAAAAGAAGCCAAGATGAACAGAGCTGGGATCAGGAAAGACTTTGCTACCTACCCCGGTGTCATCCTGGGGACGGATAAGAATGGCGTATTTTTGAATGTGCTTGATGCAAATCTAGCTGTGAAGTGTACAACTGGGGCACAACTGCTGCCACTGAAGGGGTGGGTGTGTGTGGGCCCAATTTTTGGAAAAAAGGGAGACTCCGCTTGGAGTACTTGCTTGCTGTGTTTTTAAAAGAAGCCAAGATGAACAGAGCTGGGATCAGGAAAGACTTTGCTACCTACCCCGGTGTCATCCTGGGGACGGATAAGAATGGCGTATTTTTGAATGTGCTTGATGCAAATCAAAACATCCTGTTTGCAACTAGGGCCCAAGTGCTGCCACTGATGGGGTGGGTGTCTGTGTGGCCCAATTTTTGGAAAAAAAGGGAGACTCCGCTTGGAGTAACCCTTGCTTACATTGTTTTTAAAAGAAGCCAAGATGAACAAGTCATGGATCAGCAAAGACTTTATCTACGTACCCCGGTGTCATCCTGGGGACGGATAAGAATGGCGTATTTTTGAATGTGCTTGATGCAAATCAAAACATCCTGTTTGCAACTAGGGCCCAAGTGCTGCCACTGATGGGGTGGGTGTCTGTGTGGCCCAATTTTTGGAAAAAAGGGAGACTCCGCTTGGAGTAACCCTTGCTTGCTGTGTTTTTAAAAGAAGCCAAGATGAACAGAGCTGGGATCAGGAAAGTCTTTGCTACCTACCCCGGTGTCATCCTGGGGACGGATAAGAATGGCGTATTTTTGAATGTGCTTGATGCAAATCTAGCTGTGAAGTGTACAACTGGGGCACAACTGCTGCCACTGAAGGGGTGGGTGTGTGTGGGCCCAATTTTTGGAAAAAAGGGAGACTCCGCTTGGAGTAACCCTTGCTTGCTGTGTTTTTAAAAGAAGCCAAGATGAACAGAGCTGGGATCAGGAAAGACTTTGCTACCTACCCCGGTGTCATCCTGGGGACGGATAAGAATGGCGTATTTTTGAATGTGCTTGATGCAAATCAAAACATCCTGTTTGCAACTAGGGCCCAAGTGCTGCCACTGATGGGGTGGGTGTCTGTGTGGCCCAATTTTTGGAAAAAAAGGGAGACTCCGCTTGGAGTAACCCTTGCTTACTGTCAGGACCGGGAGGACGGATGGGCTCAGGAGGTGGATCCACTGGACCGAGTATCCCACCTGGGGGCAGGGTACACGGCAGCCGGAGCACTGGCGTGGCCGGGACAGGTATAACCAGGTCAGCAGAGTCACAAAGTTCTTCAGGACGGTAAGGAAACAGGCACAGGTACCAGGGAGCAAAGACAAGAAGTCTACAGGACACGGCACCAGGGGGCCTGAGCACCTAGCACAAAAGACAAAGCTTCTAGACACGTTGATCAGGCAACGCCCCTATGGAAAGGCCAGTCTTATATATCCAGCACAGCCGTATGTCACATCCTGCTTCAGGTGTGCTGGGTCCATAAAACCAGGAGAGTGGGCGCGGCCTGGTCCTATACAGAGGCATGAGGCTAATACTCAGAGTCAGACTCATGAGACCAGGACACAGGAGAGCACGAGCGGCAGCCATGACCGGTGGACACGTGGAGTGGATCAGTGGGTAAGGAGCAGTGCAATGACGGTGAGGCCGGATCAGTGGGTACGGAGCGGTGGTGCGATGCAGGTGCGACTGGATCAGTGGGTACAGAGCGGTGGTGCAATGCAGGTACGACTGGATCAGTGGGTATGGAGCGGTGGTGCGATGCAGGAACTGGCTCAGTGGGTAAGGAGGGCTGCTGGGACACCGGGAGCGTGACAGTACCCCCCCCTTGAAGCCCCCCTCCCCGCGGCCGGGACATGTAGGCGCGCCGAAGAGGGGCAGCAACGTACTTCCGGGACAACCAGGACCGAGCCTCGGGACCGCAATCCACCCAATCGACCAGGAAGGACTGCCTACCCCGGACCGTTTTCATGGCCACTATGTCCCGTATCGGAGAACCCAAGTCAGCGGCAACGGAGGCAACGGATAGGGGAAGACAGTCAGAAGCAGGACTGGAGTCGTGGGCGACCGGTTCGGGCGTCTCGGACCGGGTACAGGATAGTGTGTCATCCTCAGTAGCAGGGGGCATCAAAGTCTCAAGTGCCAGGGATGGTGGCACGACGCTGGGCTGCGTCGACTCTGCTTCTGGGTCCGGTGGCACCACAGGCACAAGTGCCAGGAGCTGTGGTACACCGCTGGACTGCGTCGTCGCCTCTTCTTCTTCCGGCGGCATAGCAGGTTCAGGTGACAGGGGCCGAGGAACGGGCTGTAGGCAGTGGTCATGACACCAGGACCCCCAGCGAGTAATAGCGCCAGAGTGCCAACTAATGGCAGGGTCATGGAGTTGAAGCCAGGGTAGGCCCAGCAGGAGCTCAGGAGCCATCCTCGGGATCACATAGAAGGTGATGGTCTCAGTGTGCAAAGGGCCAACCTGGAGTCTCACTGGTTCAGTGGTATTTCGGACAGGTTCGTATAGCAGTTTGCCGTCCACGGAGGCGAACCAGAGGGGCTTGGCAAGCGGGATCACAGGTACCTGGTATCGGTCCACTGCAGACTGGTGTATGAAATTAGCCGCTGCCCCAGAATCGATGTGGGCCTCTGCTGTGAACCTGGTCTTCTTCGTCGTCACCTGGACAGTCTGTGTAAGTGGAACGGAGGGGATTCCGGTGCCAAGGGTAGCGGTTCCCACCATCCCTTGGGCCTGGGGTCTACCAGGTTTCTCAGGGCATGTCCGAAGCATGTGTGACCCGTCTCCACAATAGAAGCACAGGCCCAGGGCGAGCCGTTCTGCACGGCGTTGCTTGGCTTGGTTCAGTCGGTCGATTTGCATGGGTTCCGGAAACATGTCACAGGAAGGCAGGGGCAAAGGAGCGGTAGGCCTCTGCGGGGACAAGGCGTGACGGGGTGGTCGCTTCTCCCGGAATACCTCTTTGGTTCGCTCCTGGAAACGGAGGTCAATCCGGGTGGCTAAGGATATTAAAGCGTCCAAGGTGCGTGGAACGTCACGGCCAGCAAGCTCGTCTTTGACGCGGCCAGAGAGTCCTTCCCAAAAGGCCGCCGTCAAGGCCTCATTGTTCCAGCCCAGCTCAGAGGCGAGCGTGCGGAACTGGATGGCGTATTGGCCGACGGTCAGGGTCCCTTGGCGTAGCCGGAGGAGCGAAGAGGTCACTGTGGTGGTACGTCCGGGTTCATCGAATGTACTTCGGAAAGCGTGCAAGAATTCCCGGATGTTAGTGGTCATTGGATCCTCATTCTCCCACAGGGGGTTAATCCAGGCTAGAGCTTCGCCTTCCAAGTGTGACATCAGGAATGCCACTTTAGCCTGGTCTGAGACAAACAAATGAGGAAGCAACTTGAAATGCAGGGAGCACTGGTTCAAGAAGCCGCGGCAGGACTTGGGATCCCCTGCATAGCGAGGCGGAGCAGCGAGGCGAAGTTGCGAGGCCGTGGCGGAAACTGGTTCGGAGCCGGAGACTGGTTGCTGCGTGGACTCAGACAAGGCAGCGGTCTGCAGTGTATATAACCGGTGGTCCATGGACGCCAGGAATTTCAGCATCCGGTGTAAGGTGTCACGCTGTTGCACCAGTTCCTGGCGTAGTTCGGCCAGCTCAGATGTTTGTGCTCCAGCGGGATCCATGGCCTGATCAAACTGTCAGGACCGGGAGGACGGATGGGCTCAGGAGGTGGATCCACTGGACCGAGTATCCCACCTGGGGGCAGGGTACACGGCAGCCGGAGCACTGGCGTGGCCGGGACAGGTATAACCAGGTCAGCAGAGTCACAAAGTTCTTCAGGACGGTAAGGAAACAGGCACAGGTACCAGGGAGCAAAGACAAGAAGTCTACAGGACACGGCACCAGGGGGCCTGAGCACCTAGCACAAAAGACAAAGCTTCTAGACACGTTGATCAGGCAACGCCCCTATGGAAAGGCCAGTCTTATATATCCAGCACAGCCGTATGTCACATCCTGCTTCAGGTGTGCTGGGTCCATAAAACCAGGAGAGTGGGCGCGGCCTGGTCCTATACAGAGGCATGAGGCTAATACTCAGAGTCAGACTCATGAGACCAGGACACAGGAGAGCACGAGCGGCAGCCATGACCGGTGGACACGTGGAGTGGATCAGTGGGTAAGGAGCAGTGCAATGACGGTGAGGCCGGATCAGTGGGTACGGAGCGGTGGTGCGATGCAGGTGCGACTGGATCAGTGGGTACAGAGCGGTGGTGCAATGCAGGTACGACTGGATCAGTGGGTATGGAGCGGTGGTGCGATGCAGGAACTGGCTCAGTGGGTAAGGAGGGCTGCTGGGACACCGGGAGCGTGACACTTACATTGTTTTTAAAAGAAGCCAAGATGAACAAGTCATGGATCAGCAAAGACTTTATCTACGTACCCCGGTGTCATCCTGGGGACGGATAAGAATGGCGTATTTTTGAATGTGCTTGATGCAAATCAAAACATCCTGTTTGCAACTAGGGCCCAAGTGCTGCCACTGATGGGGTGGGTGTCTGTGTGGCCCAATTTTTGGAAAAAAGGGAGACTCCGCTTGGAGTAACCCTTGCTTGCTGTGTTTTTAAAAGAAGCCAAGATGAACAGAGCTGGGATCAGGAAAGACTTTGCTACCTACCCCGGTGTCATCCTGGGGACGGATAAGAATGGCGTATTTTTGAATGTGCTTGATGCAAATGTAGCTGTGAAGTGTACAACTGGGGCACAAGTGCTGCCACTGAAGGGGTGGGTGTGTGTGTGGCCCAATTTTTGGAAAAAAGGGAGACTCCGCTTGGAGTCACCTTGCGGTGTTTTACATGATTTTAGAAGGGCGTGCCATGCCTATATCTGTGTGTCCTCCTCTTTTTCCTTGTCCAGCTGTTTTGTTTTCGCATGAGTATATGTCCTTGTCACTTTCCAATGTGTTTGAG